>NC_092411.1:40937451-41237451 GCF_040894005.1 Engystomops pustulosus | reverse complement strand
CCGGGGAGCAGGCCATCGGACGATCCGATGGATTCGGAATGAGTGCGGGTTTTAACTTTCAAATTTTGTTGCAAGCCATGCACTTACATGGACCAGGAAGAGGAAGGTGATCTCCGGCGGACTTGAGCGGGGAGAGACACATGCAGGAAATCGTGCGCACGATCTTAGTGGATCACCGGGGTCCATGATTGTCATACAACATACAGTGGGGATCACGACAGGACCGGGTAAGTAAATGTGCCCCAAGGTGTCACAACTTCCACCAAATTAATCTGTGGGCTCACCCTTTATCATCCCCCAGGAAATAGACTCTAGCAGTCTACAAATTGCTGGACCTCTAGGGCTTGGTAGTAAGTTATACCAGAGCTCACTTGAGGATCCTCTAGTGGGCCAGTCTGACAAAGGTTAGTTTGCAGACAGCACTAAAGTAAGTAGCAGGAATGCTTAATCACTTGATGAACATCCCGGGATTATTGAGGCACATGGGAAACTTATGTAAGAGTGACCTAGGTATTCTCATTGACAATATTTCTGACATCCACAGGATATTTCATAAACATTTGATCAATGTAAGTCCCATCTCTCGATAACCTCTCTTCCTACAGCCACTCAGATGTACAGGAGTCTACTTGCTTGGCTGTTTTCAGCGATCCCATAGATTTGAATTGAGAATGGCCGCACATATATGATTAACCCACCATTCAGTCCAATTGTGGCACTCGTTCTCAAATTACTTATTTGTATATATATGAGATATGCTGTGGATATGTCATAAATACAGTCCATGAGTAGAGATGAGCAGATATAACACTCTGTTTCAGGTTCAGCCACCCAACCCAGACGTATTGCCGGATTGGCTGCTGAACAGCTAATAGCCCAGGCTGGGAGCTAGGCTCTTGGGCCAGCAATCTGGCAATATGTCAGGGTTGGGTGGCTGATCCCAAACCTGAATCGGGATTATTGGGTCCGCTTGTTATTGTCCATGAGAATACCCCTAATGTCTCTTAACTCAAGTCATAACTCTTGGTTAGTGTTTTTGGATATGGACCTGTCACAGCCCAGCTTTCTTATTGATTACTGTAAAAAAAAAAACACTCCGGTGTAAAAGTAAAAAAAAAATATGTAGTCAAGCAAGTCAAATACCAAGCCAGGAAGTCATGAACTCCAGGTTAGGTGTAGTTGATCTAGACAGACAGGAAATAAAAGCAGACATTTAGTACGGTCAAGTTTTAGGCACAGCAGGTGATCACTCTAAAAATTCCTTCTAGTAATGCTAAATGCATAATCCATATAGACCATGCAATGCAATACTCCAAGTAACTACTACTAAATAGACTACATAGAAAGCAGAGAAAAACTAGTGAGGGCAGTCTTTACATTTCTAAATGTTTTATTTCCCTTTTATTTCTCAATGAAGTGAGTAGATATTTATGCATTTGATAGCATTTTTACTATCCAGTATTTTATGGTATCGCTGTAAAAATAAAATAAAGTTGTATTTTGGCTTTTATATACTATATGATGGTATATTACAATGTTGTATTCAAAATCATAAAAGCAAAATAGCGTCTGAGCATAATGGGTAGTTAGAGAAGGTTATGGTTCTGTTCAGACTGCTGTTCTATTTGCAGGACGGTCAAGTTTCCTATATTTTAGAAAATGTTAATGAAGGTAAGTCAGGATTTGTTGGAATCATTTGACATGATTTGATAATCACAAGTGTATAAGTGGTAAAGGAAATTTACCACTTAAATTTACCTCTACAAAACATCACCAGTGCTGTGTAAAGGTTACGATAATTACCGCAGCCATAGTTTTAGTATATAAATTAGCTGTCTTGTTAGTTTTAAAAATGTATTTTATATTTATGTAAATGAGTCTGGGGGCGGTACCAGAGCCCCTCCAGTCTCTAATGCCGTTAGTTAAAGTGCCTACTCTCAATAGCCCCATTGCATGCCCCCAGTAGCCAGTACCTCAGTGCCTGCCCCCAGTAGCCAGTAACCCAGTAGCCAGTAGCCCCAGTGCCTGCCCCCAGTAGCTAGTAGCCCCAGTGTCTGCCCCCAGTAGCCCTAGTGTCTGCTCCCGTAGCCCCAGTGTCTGCCCCCAGTAGCCCTAGTGCCTGCTCCCGTAGCCCTAGTGCCTGCCCCAGTAGCCCTAGTGGCTGCCCCCAGTAGCCTGTATCCCAGTAGCCCCAGTGTCTGCCACCGGTAGCCCCAGTGCCTACCCCCAGTAGCTAGTAGCCCCAGTGTCCGCTCCCAGTAGCCCTAGTGCCTGCTCCCGTAGCCCTAGTGCCTGCCCCCAGTACCCCAAGTGCCTGCCCCCCAGTAGCCAGTAGTCCCAGTGGCTGCCCCCAGTAGCCAGTTGTACCAGTCTTCTCGTCGCTCCTCATTACGTCATTGGAGAGCTACGGTCTTTGAGAAAATTGTGGCGTACTTTTGCCTCCAGAATTTAAATCCCACGGGCAAAGTAAGCACTGATCGCGGGTGTTATCGGTGGGGGCTACGTTCAGTACCTTAACAGCTCCCCTCATCCCTACCGGTGATTAATAAAAGGCAATACATGCTACTAAGCACATCTTTCCATAATCATAATAACCAAATACAATTTATTCACAACTTATCACGATTCACGATTTTAAATAAAAATATTTTTTTCAATATTTATAACATCAAATAGAAACGAGAATCAAAACTATATTAAGATTACACTTCAAAACCTAAACTACAAATACTAAACATGGTACAACATCTTGCAGCAATATATTGTGGAGTGGATGTGAGGAGAGAACATAGTGCAGTCCATTAACTCAAAAATAGAAACTTCCTTAAGGGGTAAAAGTTTGACGGCAAAGCAGAACGGCCAGTACCACTGCAGGTAAATATGTTCCTGTAGAGAAATATTTTATGGCCATGGGTTTCATTGAAGATTCATGAATAGCTTTACTTTTCTTCAGGTGTCTTTTTTTTTCTTATTGTATTAAACCTGGAGGCAAATGTTCATGCCGTTCTCAGCCAGGAAGTCAGAAAATAAGCTGATTATTGTATTTCACCAGAAACATGACTCACAGGAAAGAAAGAAAAAAAGAAAAGTTTAAAATGTCAACTAATAGTCGTGCAAGTACGAATGAGTAATAGGATTTGAAGAAATGAAGGCAAATATCTCTGAGATTACTAGTATAGCATTGTTACTATTGGAGGCGATTGGACGTATAACTGGTAGATGGTGGTGCTCCCGGAGACCAGAAGAACTCATAATAAATGCTCTACATTATTAAGTGTTTTTATTTTTTTCTTATAATGTGAATTATCGTGAGTTTTTTACACTCATGCCCGCATACTTATGCACACTATATATACTTTATATTTATATACTTACAATATATCCACATAAAATGCACATATAGTACATATACATCATATTATTACACAAACAGTATATACACACCACATACACACATACAGCATAAATACACATATACAGTATACAGCGCCTTGCGAAAGTATTCGGCCCCCTTGAACTTTTCTACCTTTTGCCACATTTCAAGCTTCAAACATAAAGATATAAAATGTAATTTTTGTGGAAGATGGATGGAGCCAAATACAGGATCATTCTGTTGGAGACTACAAAAGACCTGAGACTGGGACGGAGATTCATCTTCCAACAAGACAATGATCCGAAACATAAAGCAAAATCTACAATGGAAGGTTCACAAATAAATGTATCCAGGTGTTAGAATGGTCAAGACACAGTCCAGAGCTGAATCCAATCGAGAATCTGTGGGAAGAGCTGAAAACTGCTGTTCACAATCGCTCTCCACCCAACCTCACAGAGGTCCAGCTGCTTTCCAAGCAAGAATGGACAATAATTTCAGTATCTCGATGTGTAAAACTAATAGAGACCTGATACCCCAAGTGGCCATAAGTGTTGAGAATGACACTATTATTATTATTATTTTCACATGATCTGTTGCCCTCTGGTTTTATGTGTGTTTGTCAGATGTTTTTATCACATACAGAAATACTAGTACAATCATATTATGAGTAACAAAAACTTTTATTGACAGGTAGAATGAGTTACTGCAGCAAGTCAATATTTGCAGTGTTGACCCTTCTTCTTCAGGACCTCTGCAATTCTCCCTGGCAGCTCTCAATCAACTTCTTACTGAAATCAAATCAGTAAATCCTGACTGATAGCCGTCCATTCTTGCACAATCAATGCTCGCGTTTTGTCACAATTTGTTGGTTTTTGTTTGTTCACCCGTCTCTTGATGATTGACCACAAGTTCACAATGGGATTAAGATCTGGGGAGTTTCCAGGCCATGGACCTAAAATCTCTATGTTTTGTTCCCTGAGGCATTTAGTTATCACCTTAGCTTTATGGCAAGGTGCTCCATCATGCAGGAAAAGGCATTGTTATCACCAAACTGCTCTTGGATGTTTGGGAGAAGTTGCTCTTGGAGGACATTCTGGTCCCATTCTTTATTCATGGATGTGTTTTTAGGCAAGACTGTGAGAGAGCCGATTCCCTTGGCTGAGAAGCGACCCCACACATGAATGGCTGCAGGAGGCTTTACAGTTGGCACGAGACAAGACTGGTGGTATCGCTCACCTTGTCTTCTCCGAACAAGCTGTTTTCCAGATGTTCCAAACAATCGGAAAGGGGATTCATCAGAGAAAATGACTTTACCCCAGTCCTCAGCATTCAACTCCCTGTACCTTTTGCAGAATATCTGTCCCTGATGTTTTTTCTGTAGAGAAGTGGCTTCTTTGCTGCCCTCCTTGACACCAGGCCTTGCTCCAAGAGTCTCCGCCTCACAGTGCATACAGATGTACTCACACCTGCCTGCCGCCATTCCTGAGCAAGCTCTGCACTGCTGGAAACCCGATCCCAAAGCTGAAACACTTTCAAGAGACGGTCCTGGCACTTGCTGGTCCTTCTTGGGCGCCCTTGATGAATTCCTTGATGATGCGATAGATTGTTGACTGAGGTGCAATCTTTCTAGCTGTGATACTCTTCCCTGTTAGGCCAATTTTGTGCAGTGCAATGATGACTGCACGTGTTTCTTTAGAGATAACCATGGTTAACAGAAGAGAGACAATGATGCCAAGCACCAGCCTCCTTTTAAAGTGTCCAGTGGTGTGATTCTTACTTAATCATGACAGATTGATCTCCAGCCCTGTCCTCATCAGCACCCACACCTGTGTTACTGGAGCAATCACTGAAACAATGTTATCTGCTCCTTTTAAGGCAGGCCTGCAATGAAGTTGAAATGTGTTTTGGGGGAAAAAGTTCATTTTCTAGGCAAATATTGACTTTACAATCAATTGCTGTTAAGCTGATCACTTGAAATGTGGCAAAAGGTAGAAAAGTTCAGGGGGCCAAATACTTTTGCAAGGCACTCCATATACACCATATATACATACTTATTAACTAAAATTGAACACACACTATAGAGAAGGGAAAAAAATAATAATTGCAAGTGCAAAATATCTGTAATAGTATAGTTACCCTTCCCTGTAAGGATTGTACTCATGGGGCTTGTTGGAAAACATGAATCAATACAGTACCTATCTTTCAACCCTCAAGGAGGAGGGGTGAAAAAACCAACATAAACAGCAAGAAGAAACATGATCAGTAGTAAAAGATTGTAAATTTTATTGGGTCAAATAACAACAAAATGGTTTAAAAGTGAACCCACTATGAGGGGGGACACAATCAAGAGTTGCATATCAGGCAACCGATCAATGCACCTAAGTAAATAATATGTAAGAGCATCAGTGGCCAAATGCAGGTATAGAAACAATCATAATGGGAAGCATGTAAGATAATACATTTGGTAACCTAAAAATCAATGCACATAGATTGTTATGGCAAGCTTACCCATATTGCGATCGTTGCCTAGGATAGCAGCAACCTCGGTTGCCTGAGATGCAACTCTTGCTTGTGTCCCCCCTCATAGTGGGTTCACTTTAAACCATTTTGTTGTTATTTGACCCAATAAAATTTACAATCTTTTACTACTGATCATGTTTCTTCTTGCTGTTTATGACCATATATACATACATGCAGTATGAACTCCCGGCATAGGGAGGTAATATTACCAGTGTATAAAGCTTTGGTTCGGCCTCACCTGGAATATACAGATCAGTTCTTGCCACCAGTCTATAAAAAGAATGCCCTGAAGATAGAGAGGGTACAACAAAAAAACACAAACATGATGATGAGTGTGGGGGGTCTCAGTTATGAGGAAAGATTAAAGGATACAATTTATTTGGTTTCAAGAAGAGAGGTCTAATGGGGAAATGATTATTTATATAAATATATTAATGGTCCTTACAAAAGATTGTACTTACAACAAGTACTTACAACTGCCTTACAAGAAGTTGTTCCAGGTTAAATTAAAAAGACAAGTGGGCCTGTGTTCAGAAGGATGGGTGGGGGAGCGTAACGGCATGACGTAGTCACGCTGCACGTCTCCCTTCTCCCCTCCCCCTTACCCCGCGATGCGGGACCTCGGCATGATGCGTGGTGGAGCCCCGAGTGATAGCGCTGACCCGGACGATCGCTGAGGCGACGAGTCGGGCGCGCAGTCTGGAGCGGGCTGGTGAACTGCAACAGGGAGCGAGAGTGTCGGAGCAAGCCCCCGATTGGGGCCAGGAATAGAGGCAGAGCGTGTCGGTCAGCAACTGTTGCCGACGAAGACAAGGGTTCGGTGGAGCGCTGTCGCGGGCGGAGACATCCGGAGGCTCGGTGCGGGAGTGCCGGGGCTGGGGAGCCCTCAGCAGCGACGACGCAAGCCGGACCAGAGGCCGTCTTCTGTGATGCTCAGCTTATCTGCTCCACTAGCTGGCTGCCACATGCCTGGGAATAGTTTGCTCTGAAGGATGCTCTTCCGTTCCGGTTGGGTGAGATCACTGTAAGGCATGGTGGTGGTATTCACTACCTGCCTATACTTCTTGTAAGCTTTATGCCATTTTTCTTGTGGAAGGCTCTTATGTATGGCTGGTCTATATTGACCTGAATTCCCGGTGGTGCGCAAAAGTTTTTCATCTATAAATAATGACTAATGATTAACTAACTTGCTCTGCTGAAGCATACTTGAATAACTTACTCCACTAAGGATCATTTTAAGTGCTTATTTGGAGACAAGGAGGCAAGGAATTTCTTTTCCATAATACTTGCTTATGCCCCCTTGTCTCGCCTTGGTTGCTTTTTGGTTAGCGGAGGTGTATGGCTTGTTACTCACATCTTTGCTTCCAGTGTATGCACGTATAATAAGGAGGACTAATTTGACTAACTATTTTTTATTTTTTCTGCCAAGACATTGTGCTTTCCATGTGCGACTAACATTGCTTCTTTACTAATACTGCTTGAATATGCGCAATAGAAAGGAAGAACCTGCGTTTAACCTATAAGACTTTTTTACCTAGCTTTTCTAACCATCTTAATTCCGGAGCGACGGCACAGAACTATGGCTATATAGGTTCCATGAACAACATCCCTCGCTTACTAATATTTATTTAATGTCTGTTAATATTGTTTGGTTGTGTGCAATATTGATATTCAATGTTTAACTAATGTATTAGATCATTAAGTTTGTTTAGGCACTTTGACTCGGCTTGCACGGTGGGCAGGTTGCTTGATCAAACTTTGCGATTGTTTCCACCCTTTTATTTATTTATATCTGGCCGGTAGTGCGCAATAACGACGAATATGATATGAGTATTTGATGGGTCTATTCTATGCGGTCTGTTTAAATATTTTTTCAGATAGAGCTCTTAGGTGCAATACCGCTTCTTGGTTGATATTGCTGGGTTGGGTGCAATATTATTGTATAACATATGATTAATGTATAGGATTGTTTTTTTTTTCTCTCTGTTTACTTAAGCACTGTATCACGTTCTATAGGTACTGATCGTGTATTTTGAGGCATGGTACTGTAACATCCTATTTATATTAGATAGGTGTGTAGTTCAGTAATTAAGTGTCTAGGCGGGGCCCTTAGAAGTATTTTGGAAATTGCCCTGCATATACCTTGTGGTTTAGAACTGTGGTCGTTGTTACATGCTTGATCTCTGCGTTTAAGGGGTACTAAGGAGTATCTTGCGGGCATTTGGGTTAAATAACCGCGAAAAATAAGAATACCACTATGCCCCCAAAGAATATATCACGTAAATCGACAGGAGCAGTGTCTCCGAAAGAAAAAGGGAACCCCGGTAAAGGGGAAAACATAGCGAAAATAGACAAACTATGGAAATCCCCGGCGGTTAAAACGCGCACAACCCAGAAAAATCAGGGAAGTGAGGAACAGAGACCGCAGGGCTCAAGATTCGCTGCACTAGAGGGAGAGGAGCAGGAGGGAGACGGAGAGGATCGTGAGTCAGGAGGAGAGAATGAGATGCTCAAAGAAATCTTAGCGTCCATAAAAAAATGCAGTACTGCAATTAATGAACTGACAGACCAAGTGGGAGCTTTGAGAGGAGATATGTCCCTTTTAAGGGAAGATCTTAATAAAGTTAGAGAAAAACAGAAAAGGACAGATGAGAGGATACTAATAGTGGAAAAGGAGATGGTGACAATTAAGAAAAGAACAGGTGCTTTGGAAAGGGAAAATGACTCTCTTAAAAACAGACTGACAGATATGGAGGATCGGTCTAGAAGGGCTAATTTGCGGATAATAGGGGTTCCTGAGAAGGAAGAAGGGGAAAATATAGTCCAGTTCATCAAAAGTTGGCTGTTGGAAAAAATAGGCAGAGAGCAGCTTTCTCCTAATTTTGAAATAGAACGGGCACATAGGATTCCAACGGTTTTAAAAGCTCCCGGCAACACCCCACGTTCTATTATATGTAAAACCCTCCTGTCCAGGGATAGGGACACGATATTGAGGGTTGCTCGGGATCATAAAGAGCTGACGATTCAAGGAGCTAAGGTGGCTATCTATCCTGACTTCTCTAAAGAGACTTTACAGAAAAGGAAAAGTTTTATAGAAGTTAAAAGAAGATTGAGAGAAAAGGGTATTCTGTACTCCCTCCTGTTCCCAGTTAAACTTAAGGTTATTTTTCAAAATCATTCCTATTTCTTTGCTACCCCGGAAGAAGCCTCCGATTGGTTGGACTTGAAGGGGCTCTGAAAGAGAATACATGTTTGTTCTACTATAGAGGTTCGGTGTTGGGGGGGGGGGAGGGGGGGAGGGGGGGAAGTGGCTCGAGTAGGAAGAGTGCTACTATGGTAGGACAGTGGGGATGGGGTGGGGAGGGGCTGGGGCTATGGGTGGGCACTGGAGGTAGCAAGGGAACCCCCCTTTGTTTGTTGTTTTTTTTTTTTTTTTTTTTTTTTTCTCTTCTCTTCCGACGTCTTTGTGAGTGATGTCAGCCATAAGATTTATTGCCTGGAACATTAGAGGGATGAAGGATCGACTGAAACGTTGTATTATTTTTAATTATATCTGTAAACAATTGCCTGCAATAGTAATTCTCTTGGAAACGCATCTCGTGAAAGAGACGCTTTGCTTAATAGAGAGAAGATGGGTATGCCAGTCGTATAGCTCAGTTTTCTCGTCCTTCTCTAGGGGGGTTACGATCTTAATACATAGATCCATTGATTTCCAGGTTCTTGAGTATCAATGTGACGTTGACGGTAAATTTGTTTTTTTATATGGTATATTGGAAGGGATGAGATGTATAGTTGCAGGGATTTATATACCGCCGCCCTTCAAATACGAAGTATTTCTAAAGCTGATTAGGTTTTCAGAGAGAGTAGGGGAGTGCCCGCTGCTTGCAATGGGAGACTTCAACGCTGTGTTTTCGGAAGGGATGGATCGGATGAGGAGAGATCAACTAGTTTCCCGGGATTCGGGTGCTACCCCGTTTGCGAGGTTCTGCCAGGAAATAGGCTGGACAGATGTATGGAGATATATTGCGGGGGATCAAATGGCATATTCATGTTTTAACCGTTCGCACAACTCTCTTTCCAGGATTGATTTAGCATTGGGGAACGACTCGGTCTTGGGTCGGGTCAAAAAGATGAGATATGACAATCGTTCGATATCTGATCACTCCCCGATAGTTTTGGAACTGTCGGGGGTGGATGCAAGATCCTGCAGATTTTGGAAGATCAACCCCCATTGGCTGTCACTAATTTCAGATGAGGATAAGCTTAAGAGTCAATTGTGCCACTGTATTGCAGCAAATAGAGGGATAAATAATCATGGCTTACTATGGGATTCGACGAAAGCATTTTTGAGAGGCCTATTAGACTCGGAAGTGATACATTTACGAAGGCAGTTTGCAAAACAAGAAAATCAGTTAAAGGGAGAATTGCAAGAGCGGGAGAAGGCGTTTCAGGAGAATAAAACACAAAATAGTTTGGATAATATGTTACAGGCGCAAGAAAGGTATAATAAATTTGCTACTAATAAAGCCATTCAAAAACAATTCTTTATAAATCAGGCGATCCACTGTGAGAGTGGATTGTCCTCGAGAAGACTGGTTCAGAAAATAAAACAAAATCAGGAGTTAAACAGAATAAAAGCAATTAGGAATAGTGCGGGGGAGATTGTGCTTAGCCAAAGCGAGATTAAAAATGAATTTATGAGGTTTTTTCAGTCGGTCTATTCATCAGATTTAGAGGCCACGACAGATAATATCAAAAAATATCTAGAAGGGATTAGTATTCCGACACTAGAAGAAGAAAAGAGCAATTTATTATCCCAACCTATTTCGGTTAAGGAACTCGAAGATACAGTAAGCTCCGCTAGACGCAATGCGGCTCCGGGGCTAGACGGGTTACCCCTGGAAATCTATGTGAGATTCGGTTCAATCTTAATTCCGCTGCTGGCCGAAGTTTGGGAGGATGCACAGGAGCGAGGTAAACTACCGGAGTCCTGGTATGAGGCAGGAATAGTGTTGATACATAAAAAGAATAAAGATCATTTAGAGAGGGAATCATATCGCCCGATATCACTCTTAAACGCGGACGCCAAACTATTAGCTAAAGTCCTAGCGAATAGATTAAAAACGGTGGTACCTGAAATTGTACATAAAGATCAATGTGGCTTCGTGGCAGGGCGTCACATTAGTACAAATATTAGAAGATTGTTTGCGAGTCTGCAGTTGGGCCTGGGGGGGTCCCGCTCCATCTTGTCGCTAGATGCATCTAAGGCGTTCGACAGGGTGGAGTGGGACTTCCTCTGGGAGGTGTTGAATAGATTTGGTTTGGGCAGAAAGTTTCTGCATTGGATTAGATTATTCTACGTGGCCCCGCGGGCATGTATCAGAGTAAATGGAGACTACTCCTCTTTCTTCTCTTTAACAAGAGGTACGAGACAGGGATGCCCCCTGTCCCCTTTATTATTCGCCCTTTTTATTGAGCCGCTTGCTATAAGGATCAGGGCAAGTGAGGAGATCATGGGGGCAGGATATGGCGGACAGAGGGATAAGATCATGTTGTATGCGGATGATATCCTTCTCTGTTTAGAAGATTCAGCAACGTCCGTTCCGAAAGCTCTAAAAGTGATCAATGAGTTCGGCAGATATTCAGGGTTTGAGATAAATGTACAGAAATCCATCCTGACGCCTCTAGATGAGGATTCCTTGAGCCAACTGGGAAACCTAGAGCTGAAGGTAGCGGATTCTATGGAATATTTGGGGTTAAAAATCAGTTCCAGGGTGAGCGAGTATTTGACACTGAATGTGGTCCCTCTGTTGACTAAAGTGAAGACAAAAGTAAATACATGGAGCTCTCTTCCGTTAAACCGAGCGGAGAGGGTGATGTTAATTAAATGTATTTTACTACCGCAAATTCTGTTTGTATTAAGTAATTGTCCTTGCTGGATTGATAAAAAATGGTTTACTCTGATGCGGGCAATCATAAATAAATTATTATGGGGGAGGAAAAGGGTTCGTATTAAACAAGAAGTACTAATGAGGGATAAAAGTAAGGGAGGGTTGTCTCTTCCATCTTTCTTCCACTATTTTCTTGCAGCTCAGATGCAATTTATAATTGAAAACAAAGGGGGGAGGTTGTTTCAAACCCTCTCCACTAAAATTAACCGACGCTATAACTCTCTATTTGCACTATTGGAGGCGGGACAACTAAAATGCGGGGAGATTGGGAAAACCCCATTGGCTAGACTCTTGGCGAATACATGGAGAGAGGTAAGGAGGTTGCTTGGAATTGAAGGGGGTCTGACTTTTACTCCCTTATGGGGGAATGTTAATCTCCCAGAGTTAGCTAAGATTGAGGATTATCTGTTCTGGGAAAAAAGAGGTATTACCTCTCTGGAGCACTTGGGTATGTTTGGGGAACTCCCTACTTTTAGTTCTTGGGTAGAAGCTGGAATTTTGAGGGATAAAGATCGATTTAGATATTATAAATTTTCACACGCACATAGTAAGGAAAAAAATAGGGTAAGGCTAAAAGTTGAGGGGGGTAATATTCTGATAGGTATGCTAGAATGGGGGGGCCGCCCAAAAAGTTTAGCAAAATTATATCACTTTTTTCGAAAATATATTGATAAAGATATGGGACACATTAGTCAATGTAAATGGATAAGACAGGTGGGGGAGATCACTACTGAACAGTGGGAAGAAATTTATAAAAATGTGGTTAGGAGCACGATTAATGTAAATCACAGATGTGTACAATTGAATATTTTATACAGAACGTATTTTTCACCGCTGTTAATGCGTAAGATGGGGATTAGGGAGAATTCCAAGTGTTTCAGATGTAATAAGGTTGATGCAGACATCCTTCATGTCTTATGGGAATGCCCTGAGATCGAAGAATTTTGGGGCAAGACCTTTAAGACACTCGAGATTCGGACTGGGTGTACCCTCCCTCGTACTGTAACCCTGGGTCTATTGGGTTTAATCCCAGAGGGGATAGGTATAAAGTCAAAACGAGAGTTAGTGTTGAAGTCCCTATTGCTGGCAAGGGTGGTACTGGTTAGGCACTGGAAAGAAGGAAAAGCTCCAGTGGTAAAGGAATGGGAAAACACAGTTGACCGCATTAGTGAATATGAATGCGCTTTTGAAAAACGTTTCAGAAATGGCAGTAGTCTGAAAGATATCTGGGAACATTGGAAGAGATAGAGTGTTTCTTTTTTTTTTTTTTTTTTTTTTTTTTTCAGGGGGGGGCCCGAACACTTCCAGCGAGGGGGGGGGATATAGGGGAAAAAAGGGAATAAATAGGGATTCTAAGAAATGCATCGGTTAAGCTGTTAAGTTATGTTGCATAGAAACTATGATTAGCGCCTTGGGCGAGAAAGATTATGGTTACCGTGTCTAACGTGTCTAAATATGTAAGTTGCTATGTATAGAACACTCTATTGCAGATGGATGTGTAATTTTTATGTGAAAACCTAATAAAGCTTTTTGAAAATCAAAAAAAAAAAAAAAAAAAAAAAAAAAAAAAGACAAGTGGGCACTTTCACCGTCTGGAGAAAACAAGGTTTTATCACCAGAGGTGACAAGTATACTTTACTATAAGAACTGTGAATCTGTGGAATAGCCGAGCTCAGGTGCTGGTCACAGTGGGGACAACAGAGAGCTTCAAAAGGGCTCTAAATGCCATTCTGCATCAAAATAACATTGATGCTTATGGTATAATATAGAATTGTTTCCCTTACATCCCTTCCTCATCCATTCCCTTCCAAGCTCTGGTGTATGAATACTGTGTGTACCCTGCCCATGAGGTCTACCTGTGCACAAACATGAACAGACCCATGTATCATTGGTGTGTAAGGTCTGCCATTCATGTGCAAGGCTTAGGATCTAGATGGAGCATGAATTTTAAACTGGTATGTGAAAATATTTGACCACGTACCCTTTTGATGAAACCAAGTCCTGATTTGGGGAGTATCATGTCTACTTTGACATCAACTTTTTCTTGACATGAACGGTAAATAACATAATTTGCAACTACATATATGGAATGAAGTATTGGCAATTATCAAGTTCCAGGCTGGTAGTGTCTGCTAAGATATCGGTCAGATATATTATCAATAGTAAACACCGATGGATGGCATTTGCTGCTTCATGAACCTTATGATTTTCCCTTGTACATTTTTGGTTTTGTGGAACCCTGCATCGCTAGTTACTAATCAAGTCCAGACAGATATAAACAGAGCCAGGAAGGACATTTGGTTGTTAGGCAGATTTGGAGGTACGGAACATGCTCAAGTTATATTTTGGCTTTGTGCTAGACATAATGATAAAATTCACATTTTCCTGGAGTATTCTTACAGTTATGTAACTGGCCTCAAGTCTCACAGTCTCAGATTATAACCTCCTTCAGACAAGATTCATTCCTTTCGTTGAGGCACATTGCATTTCAGCTGGATAAAAAAAAATAACAAGAAATAATTGTTCGGCATTCACTTTTTTTCCCCCTAACATGTCGCTGAGGATAATTCTGAACGGAGCGCAGTAATTATAGAAAAGGTTATTGCTCAGAGCGTCGCTTTTCAATCTCTCGTGCTTAGTGATACCCTCAGATGATTTTTTAAACACATTCAACACCCTCATGCCTAAATGCCATGCAATTTAATATTAGTCCTGTCTTAATTACTGCCAGGATTTAATTTTTTTTAACTGTTGAGACACTGAAAGCATGATGCAAATCAATTTTTTTTATTCCTTTCTCTTATGTTCATATTCAAAGGCGGAAATTTGATGGCCCTCCTTTCCCCCTGCTGAACTATCTTCAGCCTGAGCTTCTAAGTGTATGGAGCAGGATAGGGGGGAATTCATTAAGACTGGCATTTAAAACGCTGTCTTAAAATTCCCCTCCAGGTCTCCGACACCCATATCTACTAGGAGTCTTCGGACTCTTAGTAAAACCTGGCCCAGTCTGCGCCAGGAATATTACAGCAGTTACTCAGGGGGAGGGGTTGTGGTGTTTTCAATGAAGAAACCTCACACACCAATGCACTATAGACCTCCAGGTAGAACTTCAGCTACAATCCTGGAATATAAATATGCTTTACACAGACTTTCTGCTCCTAAAAGCACCCACAAAGGTATCGTTATGCAGCTCTCATTAGTTGCTTCCTAACACATGTTCAAAACCGATAATGGATTCCCTTTAGGTCCTGCACAATCTGAATCTGGAAAAACTAATTGGACAGTGTTTGTGGCCCATGTGTCATTGGGAATAGGACCTGCTCTACAATATGTGACTTTGGCATGTGGCTCATATACCGGGTAGTGGAAACATCACCAGTTTGTACGAGCCCTTTAAAACACTTTAAGGACATGGCCTAAAATGACTTGCAGAACACATTACTTTTTTTGCTTTCCACGCTTAACTTCTAACAGACATAACTTTATTTTTTATCTGACGTGGGCTTATGACGGCTGGTATTTTTGTATTAACTCTTTGTTGCATGTGCTGGGAAGAAAAAAAAAACATCTATTTTGCTGTCTGTTGCTGTCTGTAAAAAAATATGATAAAATTATTTTGGACGTTATGTAAAGGGTTTCTTATATTTTATGTACAGGGTTTCTAACACCTTTTTAAGGAAAACTCATTTTGCTATGTGCTGCCATATTTTAAAAGCTATAACTTTTCTTATTCCTCAGTGAAAACAGGAGATTATGAGGTTATGTTTACTGTGGGATAAGATAATGATTAGATTGGTACACTCACTGGCCACTTTATTAGGTACACCTGTCCAACTGCTCGTTAACACTTAATTTCTAATCAGCCAATCACATGGCGGCAACTCAGTGCATTTAGGCATGTAGACATGGTCAAGACAATCTCCTGCAGTTCAAACCGAGCATCAGTATGGGGAAGAAAGGTGATTTGAGTGCCTTTGAACGTGGCATGGTTGTTGGTGCCAGAAGGGCTGGTCTGAGTATTTCAGAAACTGTTGATCTACTGGGATTTTCATAGTTTCATAGTTTCATAGTTTCTACGGTTGAAAAAAGACACTTGTCCATCAAGTTCAACCAAGGAAGGGAAGGGATTGGATGAGGAAGGGATTTAGGGGAAACAATTCTATATAACATAACCATCAATGTTATTTAGGTGTAAAAAGGCATCTAGACCCTTCTTGAAGCTCTCCGCTGTCCCTGCTGTGACCAGCGCCTGAGGCAGGCTATTCCACAGATTGACAGTTCTCATATTAAAAAAGCCCTGTCGCCTCCGGTGATTAAACCTTGATTTCTCCAAACGGAGACAGTGCCCCCTCGTCTTTTGATTTGATCTAATCTGAAACAACTTACCACCATATTTTTTGTATGGACCATTCATATATTTAAATAAATTAATCATGTCCCCTCGTAGTCGTCTCTTTTCCAGACTAAATAAATCTAGTTGTTTTAATCTTTCCTCATAACTGAGACCCTCCATACCCCTTATCATTTTTGTGGCTCTACGTTGAACCCTCTCCAGCTCCAGGGCATCCTTTTTATGGACCGGTGCCCAGAACTGGACAGCATATTCCAAGTGTGGCCGAACCAGTGCCTTGTATAGTGGTAATATTACATCCCTATCACGAGAGTCCATACCACTTTTGATACATGACAAGATCCTACTGGCTTTAGAGGCAGCTGATTGACATTGCATGCTGTTATTCAATTTATGATCTACTAGTACCCCCAGGTCCTTCTCAACAAGGGACTCTCCCAGATTTACTCCCCCAAGGACATATTTTGCCTTTGGATTATTGGCCCCCAGGTGCATAACCTTACATTTATCCACATTAAACCTCATTTGCCAAGTGGATGACCAAACATTCAGTTTGTCCAAGTCACCCTGCAGCCTATGAACATCCTCCATAGACTGTATTACACTACACAGTTTGGTGTCATCTGCAAAAATAGACACAGTGCTATTAATTCCTACCTCTATATCATTAATAAATATATTAAATAGTAGTGGGCCAAGCACAGAACCCTGGGGTACACCACTCATAACTGGTGACCATTCCGAGTAGGAATCATTGACCACAACTCTCTGGATACGATCCTTCAGCCAGTTTTCAATCCAATTGCAAATGATTTCTGCCAAACCAATAGCCCTAATTTTACCCATCAGGCGTCTATGAGGGACAGTGTCAAATGCCTTTGCAAAGTCCAAGAACACAATATCCACAGCTGCTCCTCCATCCAGGCATCTGCTCACCTCTTCATAAAAGCAGATAAGGTTAGTTTGACAACTTCTATTCTTAGTAAACCCATGCTGGCTGTCACTTATTATACTATTTGATGTCACATACTCCAGTATGTAGTCTTTTACTAACCCTTCCAATACTTTCCCCACAATGGAAGTTAAGCTTACAGGCCTGTAATTGCCTGGCGAAGTTCTAGAGCCCTTTTTATATATTGGCACCACATTTGCCTTGCGCCAGTCACTTGGCACCACACCAGACATTACAGAATCCCTGAAGATTTTAGCCAGCGGTACAGCAATAACAGAACTGAGTTCTTTAAGAACTCTGGGGTGTAACCCATCCGGTCCAGGAGCTTTGTACACATTGATTTTATTGAGCTTAGATTGGATAATGTCTACATTTAGCCAGCCTAGTATATCACAGGATCCATGACCCGCACTGGCACCACCCAAGTCAGAAGTTCTCTCTTCTATTGTATAAACGGAGCTAAAAAACCTATTAAGTATCTCCGCCTTCTCCTGGTCTCCAGTCACCGATGCCCCATTTTCAGAATAAAGGGGTCCAACCTGTTGTGACCCATTTTTTTTTGCATTGATATACCTAAAAAATTTCTTGGGATTTGTTTTGCTATCTTTAGCTACCTGTCTTTCATTTTGTATTTTGGCTGATTTGATTTCTTTTTTACAGATTTTGGTAAGTTTTTTGTAAGTATTGAAAGCCTCAGGTGACCCGTCAGATTTATATTTTTTAAATGCCCTCTTTTTCTCATTAATTGCCCTTTTAACTGTAGCTGTAAGCCACGCGGGGTGTAATCTAGCCCGTCTATACTTGTTACCTATTGGAATAAATTTAGAAGTATAAAAACCCAGGATAGATTTGAATTTCTCCCATTTAACATTAGTATCACCATGTGACAGTATCTGATCCCAGTCTATATCCTGTATTGCAGCCCTGAATTTTTGGAAATTAGCCCTCTTAAAATTCAAAGTTTTCGATTTTCCCACCTGTTTCTGCTTTTTAAAGTTTAAGAGGAAAATAATTATATTATGATCGCTGTTCCCAAGGGGTTCCCTGATACTGACATTTTGGACAATCTCCTCATTGTTAGAAATCACAAGGTCCAACAATGCGTCACCTCTTGTGGGATCTTCTACAAGCTGCAACATAAAATTATCCTGCAGAAAGTTGATAAAATGTCTCCCCTTCATAGATGAAGACGAGCCCTGACCCCAATTTATATTTGGAAAGTTAAAGTCTCCCATTATCACTACGGTCCCCTCCTGTGCAGCCCGCTCCATCTGTTTATATAGGTGCCCCTCTATTTCCTCAGAGATGTTAGGGGGTCTATAAATTACACCAAAAATAATTTTCTCAAAGCTCTCTTGGCTTTGAATTTCAACCCACAAAGTTTCAGCCTCCTCACACTCTGAGACCACTGACTCATTCACAATTGCTTTTAAGTCTCTTCTGACATACAGACATACACCACCTCCCCTCCTATTTGCCCTGTCTTTCCGAAAAAGTGTAAAACCTTGAATATTAACAACCCAATCATGCGATGCATCAAGCCATGTCTCTACTACACCAACAACATCTAACTGTTCCTCTAATATCAGAGCCTCAAGCTCGCCCATTTTGCCTGTGATACTTCTGGCATTTGTGAACATACAATTTAATTTTCCACAGTTATTTATCTGATTTAAAATACTTTTACTGGCACATATATCTTCACCACTGTTCTGCAACTTGTGGATCTCCTTATCCACTGCCTTAGGCCCCCATACACAGCCCACATCACCACCCACCAACATAACCTGCCCCCTCTCTGACCTGTCTACCCCTTCAGTGTCTTCCTTTTCCTCCTCCCCCGAGCCTAGTTTAAATACTCCGCCACCCCTGCTAGGATCTTCTCCCCCAGCACAGCAGCCCCCCTTCCACTTAGGTGCAAGTTATCTGCAGAAAACAGCTTGTACCCCAGTGAAAAGTCAGCCCAATGCTCTAGGAACCCAAATCCCTCTGCTCTACACCAGGATCTGAGCCATGCATTTAACTCCCTGAGCTCCCGCTGTCTGCTCTGTGTAGCGCATGGCACAGGTAGGATTCCGGAGAATACTACCTTGGAGGTCCTTTCCTTAAGCTTTGAACCTAGTTCTTTAAAATTATTCTTCAGGCTCCTCCACCTACCATCTATTCTGTCATTGGTACCAACATGGACCACGACAGCTGGGTCATCCCCAGCCCCTCCCAGTAATTTATCCACCCTTTCCACCACATGCCGAACCCTGGCACCAGGGAGACAGCAAACCATTCGGTTGAGGCGGTCTTGGCGACAAATTATTCTATCCGTCTTCCTGATTATAGAGTCCCCTACAACCACTAGCTGCCTTGGCTTACCTGCACTCCCATCCACCCTACTACTAGCTGGTCTGCTCCCCCGGCTGTGAGGGAGAGCAGGATCCGCTAGGGCTGCCATTTCTGACACTGACGTCCTTACATCATTGCACAATTTTGCAATTTTGCTTGGATGTTCAGAGTCAGAGTTGGCCTTCCTTTTCTTTGACCCCTTCCTACCCCCTCTAGTTACAGTAACCCAGCTACCCACCTGGCCCTGCTTGCTTTCCTCTCCACCCTCCACTTCTACCCCGCTTATTGCTTGCTCAGTGAGCAGCATACTCCTCTCAAGATTGTCAATTGCTCGCAGCCGTGCAATATCTTCCTCCAGATCTCTAACACGAGCTTCCAGTAGAAAAATATGGGCACATCTGTCACAGCGGTATTCACCCTCGAACTCTTGTTCCAGCAGTGTATACATGCGGCAGAGTGTGCACTGGAGCATACCACCAATCTTGCTAGCCATATCCTAGTAACAAAACAGTGATAAGTATATAAATCAAGAGATATAAAATGTAGGTTACTTACAGTTCTGCGGACTTCTCTTTTTCAAACTCCGCTTTTTTCAACTCACTTAAGTTCACTAGCCACTTGAAATCACAAGCCAAAACTGAGCGAGCTCAAAAGTGAGTTACTAGACCTTAACTTATCAGGTGTGAACACTAATCCCTCCTCCCAATTAGCAGACCAGGCAAAGAAAGGAAAAAAAAAATCTATTTAAATTGTGACACTAAGAAAAGTGCTATTACCTATATACTCAGTCCACAATCACCCAAACAACAGATTCACTCTTAACACACACAAAACTCCGCTTTTTTCAACTCACTTAAGTTCACTAGCCACTTGAAATCACAAGCCAAAACTGAGCGAGCTCAAAAGTGAGTTACTAGACCTTAACTTATCAGGTGTGAACACTAATCCCTCCTCCCAATTAGCAGACCAGGCAAAGAAAGGAAAAAAAAATCTATTTAAATTGTGACACTAAGAAAAGTGCTATTACCTATACACTCAGTCCACAATCACCCAAACAACAGATTCACTCTTAACACACACAAAACTCCGCTTTTTTCAACTCACTTAAGTTCACTAGCCACTTGAAATCACAAGCCAAAACTGAGCGAGCTCAAAAGTGAGTTACTAGACCTTAACTTATCAGGTGTGAACACTAATCCCTCCTCCCAATTAGCAGACCAGGCAAAGAAAGGAAAAAAAAATCTATTTAAATTGTGACACTAAGAAAAGTGCTATTACCTATACACTCAGTCCACAATCACCCAAACAACAGATTCACTCTTAACACACACAAAACTCCGCTTTTTTCAACTCACTTAAGTTCACTAGCCACTTGAAATCACAAGCCAAAACTGAGCGAGCTCAAAAGTGAGTTACTAGACCTTAACTTATCAGGTGTGAACACTAATCCCTCCTCCCAATTAGCAGACCAGGCAAAGAAAGGAAAAAAAAATCTATTTAAATTGTGACACTAAGAAAAGTGCTATTACCTATACACTCAGTCCACAATCACCCAAACAACAGATTCACTCTTAACACACACAAAACTCCGCTTTTTTCAACTCACTTAAGTTCACTAGCCACTTGAAATCACAAGCCAAAACTGAGCGAGCTCAAAAGTGAGTTACTAGACCTTAACTTATCAGGTGTGAACACTAATCCCTCCTCCCAATTAGCAGACCAGGCAAAGAAAGGAAAAAAAAATCTATTTAAATTGTGACACTAAGAAAAGTGCTATTACCTATATACTCAGTCCACAATCACCCAAACAACAGATTCACTCTTAACACACACAAAACTCCGCTTTTTTCAACTCACTTAAGTTCACTAGCCACTTGAAATCACAAGCCAAAACTGAGCGAGCTCAAAAGTGAGTTACTAGACCTTAACTTATCAGGTGTGAACACTAATCCCTCCTCCCAATTAGCAGACCAGGCAAAGAAAGGAAAAAAAAATCTATTTAAATTGTGACACTAAGAAAAGTGCTATTACCTATATACTCAGTCCACAATCACCCAAACAACAGATTCACTCTTAACACACACAAAACTCCGCTTTTTTCAACTCACTTAAGTTCACTAGCCACTTGAAATCACAAGCCAAAACTGAGCGAGCTCAAAAGTGAGTTACTAGACCTTAACTTATCAGGTGTGAACACTAATCCCTCCTCCCAATTAGCAGACCAGGCAAAGAAAGGAAAAAAAAATCTATTTAAATTGTGACACTAAGAAAAGTGCTATTACCTATATACTCAGTCCACAATCACCCAAACAACAGATTCACTCTTAACACACACAAAACTCCGCTTTTTTCAACTCACTTAAGTTCACTAGCCACTTGAAATCACAAGCCAAAACTGAGCGAGCTCAAAAGTGAGTTACTAGACCTTAACTTATCAGGTGTGAACACTAATCCCTCCTCCCAATTAGCAGACCAGGCAAAGAAAGGAAAAAAAAATCTATTTAAATTGTGACACTAAGAAAAGTGCTATTACCTATATACTCAGTCCACAATCACCCAAACAACAGATTCACTCTTAACACACACAAAACTCCGCTTTTTTCAACTCACTTAAGTTCACTAGCCACTTGAAATCACAAGCCAAAACTGAGCGAGCACAACCATCTCTAGGGTTTAAAAGAATGGTCCGAAAAAGAAAAAACATCCAGTGAGCGGCAGTTCTGTGGGCGGAAATGCCTTGTTGATGCCAGAGGTCAGAGGAGAATGGGCAGATTTGTTTGAGCTAATAGGCAACAGTGACTCAAATCACCACCCGTTACAATCAAGGTAGGCAGATGGGCTACAGCAGCAGAAGACCACACCGGTTGCCACTCCTTTCAGCTAAGAACAGGAAACTGAGGCTACAATTTGCACAAGCTCATCGAAATTGGACAGTAGAAGATTGGAAAAACATTGCCTGGTCTGATGAGTCTCAATTTCTGCTGCGACATTCGGATGGTAGGTTCAGAATTTGGCGTCAACAACATGAATCCATGGATCCATCCTGCCTTGCATCAACGGTTCAGGCTGGTGGTGGTGGTGGTGTCATGGTGTGGGGAATATTTTCTTGGCACTCTTTGGGCCCCTTGGTACCAATTGAGCATCGTTGCAACGCCACAGCCTACCTGAGTATTGTTGCTGACCATGTCCATTCCTTTATGACCACAATGTACCCAACATCTGATGGCTACTTTCAGCAGGATAATGCGCCATGTCATAAAGCTGGAATCATCTCAGATTTGTTTCTTGAACATGACAATGAGTTCACTGTACTCAAATGGCCAAATCTGCGGCAACTGTGTGATGCCATCATGTCAATATGGACCAAAATCTCTGAGGAATGCTTCCAGCACCTTGTTGAATCTATGCCACGAAGAATTGAGGCAGTTCTGAAGGCAAAAGGGGGTCCAACCCGTTACTAGCATGGTGTACCTAATAAAGTGGCCGGTGAGTGTACTATTTTGGGGTACATCCAACTTTTTGATCACTTTTTATTGCTCTTTTTGGTAGGTAAGAGCACTAAAATTGTAGATTTTTATTTTTTATGCCCTTCACAGCAAAGGTATAATAACGTAATATCTTCTAAACTAAGGTTGCTACAGACATAACAATACCCATTTTGGTATATTATTTATTTATATATTTTATTTTTTAAAACTTTATTTTAACTTTTTTTTACTGTTCTACTAGGGAACTTTTACTTTGGACACCATGATCCTTCAAAAAAATACACTGCAGTACTTCTATACTGCTATGCAGGGGGCCTGGAGAATGACAGAGGAAACCCTTGATTGTGGCAGTTAAGGGGAATGGAACAATCTCAATGGAGGACAAGTGCAACAGGGACCAGGCTGTGTATAACAGCCGGTCTCCTGCTACTGAATAGGCTGACACTTCCATAGTGCCATCCCGATCATCAGAACGAGAATGCTTGTCCAAAGGCAAGAAATGGCCCATTAATTAGGACGAACAATTTCATCCTGTCGTCCAGCAGATAAAATGCATAGGGATACGTAGGGGTGTACCAAGCCTGTCTGCTGCCTGCGGCGAGCCATAGAGAGACCCCCCCCCCCCCGCCAATTATGTAATATATAAGGGAGTGTCAGGACCAGATCCATCATATTGGTTTGGTGTGAAAATAAATCAATGCAAAATACCTACAGAGTATCATCATGTAGTATAAAATGCATACAGCATATCACCATGTAGTGCAAGATAGATACAGTGTACAGCCATGTAGTATAAAATTCATAGAATACCGTCATTTAGCAGAAAACATATACAGCCAGGGCCCCCATTGAATGTAGTCCAGACAGGGAACAGTAGTATACCCCCCAAGCCAGCAATGACTGTATACAGCTCCCCCCAAAGCAAGCAACCACTGTATACATATATATCACACACACACATCACAAATTTCACACATATATATATACAAACCTATTTCGTGTTATACCTGTATATACAGTATACACGCATTACACCTATATCTACACCCTTTACATGGTATACCTGCATATACACATACATGGCACCTATATATACACACATATATAATACATTACACCTATATATACAGCTATTACATGTCATACCTCTATATACACAAGCATTACACACACATATATATATACAGCTATTTCATGTCATGCCTCTATATATACACGGATGACACCTATATATATGTGTATGTAATGCATGTGTATATAGAGGTATGATGTGTAATAGCTGTATATATATATATATATATATATATATATATATATATATATATATATATATGTAGTGTGTGTGTGTATAGAGGTATGATATGTAATAGCTGTATATATATGTAGTGTGTGTGTATATAGAGGTATGACATGTAATAGCTGCTGTATATATATATATATATATATATATATATATATATATATATATATACAGCTATCAGCTATTACATGTCATACCTTTATATACACACACATTACATATATATACAGCTATTACATATCATACCTCTATACACACACACACTACATATATATATATATATATATATATATATATATATATATATATATATATATATATATACAGCTATTACACATCATACCTCTATATACACACACATTACACCTATATATACAGCTATTACATGTCATACCTCTATACACACACACATTACACCTATATATACAGCTATTACATGTTATACCTCTATATACACACACATGACATGTTTTACACACATATACACATGATACACCAAACAATGTGTGGGGGTGGTTGTTAGGGCAAAACACACCACCTCCCTACCTTAAACATAACCCCTATCAAATGGATTAAATAGTCAAATACCAAAGGATGGTAAACAAAATACAATATACTTTATTAGACAATCAAAAAAAGCTTCCCGTAGGGATAAAAATTGGGAACACAAGGATAACAAACAGACTAATACAGAATGCACAAAACCCGGAAAAAGAGCATAATAAAAAAGTGGTACAATCATTAATGGTACAACAATACTGTCAAAGGGGACCTGATTCGTCCAAACAACTAGCAGCACAGTACATAATCTCCTAATAAAGGATATATCCTACATGCCTCATTGGTCTGAGGATCAAAGGGAGAAGGTTCTATGTATTTAAGTAAACCAAAGATAGACCACAAGTGTAAAGTATACAGAACACGGTGATGTGCAGGGACCCCGACACGTACCTCCAAGGCTTCTTCTGCGGGAATGTATGTGGAATGTATGTATCCTTGTGTTCCCAATTTTTATCCCTACGTTAAGCTTTTTTTGATTGTCTAATAAAGTATATTGTATTTTGTTTACCATCCTTTGGTATTTGACTATTTAATCCATTTGATAGGGGTTACACATATACATATGACAAAACACATATAAACAGGGGACACACACATATATATACACATGACAAGACACACACACATGTATATACACAGGGAAGACACACACACATATATATACATGACAAGACACACACATAGACACATGTCACTTACCTGATATAAAGCAGCAGGAGGTCCAGGTCAGGCGGTGCATTCATCATGGCAGTGGATGGAGCTGTCTCCTCTGTGCTGCAGGCCCGGGATGGTGGGCGGGGCTTCTCCTGTCAGCTCTGCCCGGGCTGCACCTCCAGGGACACCAGCCACAGGTTTGAATGTGGCGCTGCTGCTCCTCCTCCCCCTCGCTCCTCCCCCCCTCGCTCCTCCTCCCCCTGGCTCCTCCAGGCTGCCTCTGTAGTAGTGACACAGGAAGCGCTAGCAAGTGCTTCCTATGTCAAAGCAGCGCCGCACAGGACGTCCTGCGCGGCGCTGTCAGCAATGGTACTTGCGTCTGAATGCCGCCCTGAGGCGAAAGTCTCAACTCGCCTCATGGCTGGTGCGCCCCTGGGGATACGTGCTAGTCATTGAAACAGCAGCTAGCACATGTCTCAAAACAACATTTCTGCGCATGAGATTGTTCAAAATGAGTCAAATATATTAAAAGGCATACTTAAACCATCTTGGTTTTTGAAAATGATGTTTTTATTGTGATCATTTTAGCAAATATAGGTTATAGTATTTGTATCATTTAAGTTTTTTCATTTTTCTAAACAGAAATGGGACATTAGTAAGCTGGTAAGCTTTAAGGATATCTATACAAGTGCGTCCTTGTCGTAGTAACTGCATGTAGATTGATGCTAAACAGTAGTAATCTTGTGGATACAGTGGTTTGTGGTTTCCATCTAAGGTCCCCATTCTGGGCAGTGTTCACTTTCTCTTTATCTCATTTGTTGTTACGTTTATTATCATTTTATATCATTTGCTTTGTCATTTGATGTAAAGCAAGACAGACCTATCAATAGACATACCTAAAAATAGTTTTATTATTACTCTAAAATCGTTTACATACCAAGAACTTAATCAGAGAACATATGACTGTGCTCTGAGGCAACAGCGAGAAATCAATCTTCCCGTTGAAGGTGTTATCTTGAAAATGATACAAGTGTGTATTCCTGCCTAGTATATCCAGTGTGTATTGGCAAGTGATGGGCAGGCAAGCTCTAATTTCCTGACATTTACTTTAATTATTATTTTGGTAGATCCCCCTCATTTAACACCGACCGCCTGGAGGAATGGAAATTGATTTCGTCATGTTGGCAGGTGAAGATCTAGTAGATGCCAATCTAGCTTTTGGAAGCAACATTTTCTAGTGGTGTCAGAAACATTATGAAGCGCAGGCTGTATTATGACAATCAACCCACAGCATTGTATAGTGTGGTGCCAACCTCCTCCTGGCACTTTTTTGTTGGTGGAGGCTGCTGAATGTCACATTTTCCATCGAGCTGGTATTATTAAATGGCACCAATTCATCAGCTTTTTAAGGAGAGATTATACTAATTGGTGATAAATTGAAGGAAAGCCTAGAAATAGTTAACTTGGCCCCTTTTCTTAAGCTTAGGAAATGTTAGCGTGTTCTTATTGTGTTACATTGTATTCTTGTTTACCTTCACAAAGATTCCATTAGAGTTTTCACATTGCATAATGTCAAAGAGATATTTTTCTGCTGAAAGATTTATTCAAGTATTAAATAAATTAGTCCTGTATATACATTAGCATTTAATCCCACACATTTCTAATGAATAGTGTTGTGTAGAGAGAAGGTATCTCAGCGTGTGTAACTGGAACACATAATAATCTACATAAAAGGACTCTGTTAACTAATTATAATGGACTATGGATCCCCAAGTATATTGTAGATTTTATTGGACATAGATAAACGTTACATCTATGATAGGATGTTATACTGTCTTTATCAGGGGGCAACAGCACTGGGATACCTTGGGCCCACCAATGATATTGACTGAGGACTCACTCTCCCTCTATACAGGATCTGTGCACTAATATATATATAGAAGTAAGATATTATAATATATTATATTATATAATAAAACACATAAATAAGTAGAGCTGAGAGCATAGTTATTTATAGATAGATTGTTATGGTGAACATATAATATTTTTCTCATCTGGCTGGAGCTTGGTCATAGAATCATAGCGTATCACTGGATACTCTGAAACTGTTTCAGATCACCAAACAAAATATTGGCAAAAATAACACAAGAAAAAACAAAATGACATTTAAAATTCAGGTATTTCTTATAAAGGAAAGCAGTAACCAAAACCTACAGGACCCTTTGTGAAAAAGTAATTGCTCCTCCCCCCCAAAAAAACCCCATGCATTAACTGTGTTTTCTCACATATTTCAGTTCAATGTCCCGAGCCTGAGCTGGAGTTGACTATCTTCTATGATCTGTACCAGTGGTTGGGACGTGCTCCATGTTTGCTGTCATATAACAAATGGGACATATTGGGGCTCATTTACTAAGGGTTGTGTTGCTCACTTTGTCGGACTGTGCACCTTTATCAGGGATTACACAGCTTGCACAGGTATTTAACAAGTGTCTGAGCTGGGATTTTGTCGCACGCAATTCTTTTTTTGGTGCAGCTGCGCTGGCTTCCATGTCACACAAATTAAGGGGTGTGTCGTCAGACGATCCGACTGATTCAGACTGAACGCTGGATTTAACATTCAAATTGTGTCGCAAGCCCAAGCACTTAGATGCACCACGAAAAAGATGGTGAACTCTGTCGGACCTGAGAGGGGAAGCAACACATGCAGGATATTGGAGCGCACAATCTTAGTGAATCACGGCAGAGTGCATGATCGTTGGACAATGTACTTTTTGTGAACTTCAGCGGATCGTCGGACACTGCACTTTCGGTCAGGTAAGTAAATGCGCCCCATTGGGTGAGCTGACACTTTTCCTATATATGTTCACATTTCAGAAAAAGAACATCATACCAATACTAAAACATGGAGGTGGTAGTGTGATGGTCTCATCTAGTCAAAGTCCTGACTTTAATCTGATTGAGATGCTATGGCATGACCTTAAAAAAACATTTCATGCTCGGAAACCTTCCAATGTAAAATTAAAAATACAATAATTCTGCAATGATGTGTAGGGCAAAGTTAAATCTGGCGCACGGTCCGACTGAGCACTGAAACGCCCCCATCAGAGCAGAAATTAGTTTCACCTTGGGTATAATGCAGTGTGTGCCACAAAGTGTCGCATGCACCAGAATTGTGTTGTGTGCGTCACGAATGTGTCTCAGACACTTCTTAAATACCGGTGCAAGCAGTTTGCACATGAAAGAGTGTGCAAAGTCTGACAGAAAACTGGCCCAAGGGCCCGCATTTTGTCATTACTTCTATTCTGCTTGTCTAACATTTAAAAATGTTTGGTGATCTGAAACATTTCAGTGTGACAAACATCCAAGAGATTAAGAAATCAGGAAGGTACGCAAACACCACTGTTAAAAATATAGCAATTCCAAAGACTGCAATAATATAGAAGAGGCAGGGCCCAAAATCAGAATTCTGAATGGGGTTCCCCTTACCCCTTAAATAATATACATGTTTGTAAGTTTTAATTACACACATTTATACACTCACACATTAACCGTGTATACTCGAGTATAAGTCGAGTTTTTCAGCACAATTTTTGTGCTGAAAATTCCCCACTCGGCTTATACTCGGGTATACAAAAAAAATAAATTGACTGCTCACCATTCCAAAGGCATGTGCAGCTCCTCTTTATCTTCATGCCCCAGGTCTGCGACAGCTCCGTGGCCGCACCTCTTCTGCCTTCATGCTGGCTGCAGGTCCGTGACAGCTTCGTGCACACGGCCCAGCCGGCACACAACTGTGATGTCAGCCGCTGTCGTGGACCTGCAGCATGAAGATGAAGAGGAGCTGCATGTGCCGTCGGAATGGTAAGTAGTCAGTTTATTTTTTTTACCGGCATACTATACCCTATAGGGGGTTGGCAGGCAATATATATATAAAAGGGTGGGCTGGCTATATACTTTAAGGGTCTGGAAGGCTATACATTACAGTGGGCTGGCATCATATGACGCCAGTCTTGGTTGTAAAGTAGTGACCATAACACACAAGCGTCACATACACTAGATAGATACGGGTACTCTCATGATCAGAGAGAAATTAGAAAATTGTAGCACTTTGTCATACTGTAAAATGAGCTATATCACATCTGGATTGGCAAGTATCAACATTTAGGAGCCTTTGTTTGACAGAAGGAAAACTAACTTCCCATTTATAATGACTTAGTGTCTTGAAAATTTTTCATGTTAACATTTTTTTTTCAGCTCCGTCTATTCTAGAATCCAAGGTTTCCGGACAAGCTAAAAGCTAAAACTAAAGACTAAAGGAAGTGAAACAACATATCTCTATGAAACATGGGAAGAATCAACCGCTATAACATTTATGTCATTCAACTTCTTCTAACATTCATTTTCTATTTTTGGCCATTTGAAATGTATTCATAATCAGCCCTTGATTCATCTGTGGGAAAATAATAATAGAATGGTTTTAACCCGTTTATGACCAGGCAGTACCCTCTCAATGACCAGACCAATGACAACTTATAAAATATCTCTATGACATTAATATGTTAATTTTTATTATTGGGATTACTGGGTGTAGTAGTCCATCCGTTCCCAAATGATCCTAGTAAAAACAACATTGGATCGGTCACATCTTTCCTGTTTCCCGGCTATTTTTTCTTATTTTAGATTTCTTTACATGGTAAGGTACAGTTGAAATTACTGCACATGCACCATATAAAAAGACACATATAGATGTTTTTTTTCTCAATAGCTAACATAACATGCAATCAGAACAAACCTTTCCTGTTTTAGGTCAATTAGCATTACCAAAATGATTTATATTTGCCAAATGCCAGAATAATTTGAGAGGTTTTAAGACTTTCTTAATTACTTTTGAAAAGTCAAAAGTTTAAACTATTGCATGTCTGTAACTATACAATTTGACTCAATAAAAATTATTTAAAGAGAAAAGTTTAAAATGTAACTCATCAGTATTTGGTACCATGGTCCTAAACTGTATAGCTTGGGTCAAATGTTTTGGATATTCTCCCACAAGCTTCTCACAATAGTTGGTAGGAATTTGGGCCCATTCCTCCTGACAGAAATGGTGTAACTTTTAGTAGCCCCTTGCTTGCCCTTGCCTTTTCAGCTTTGCCCATAAATTTTAATTGCGATTTTAATTGCGATTTTAATTGTGATAAGCCACTTCGTCATTGTCATTGTCCATTTGTAAGACCCATTTGCACCCAAGCTTTAACTTCCTGACTGATGTTGCTTCACTATTGCCACATAATGTTCTTCCCTCATGATGTATCTATTTTGTGAAGTACACCAGCGAAACCACCCATGATGCTTCCATCCCCATGTTTTACAGTTGGATGGTGTTCTCAGGCTTGCAAGCTTTTCCCATTTTCCTCCAAATGTAACGATGGTCATTATGGGCAAACAGTTCAGTTTTAATTTTGTCAGACCACAGGACATGTCTACAAAAATGTTTTTGTTTCGGTGTGCATATGCAAACCTTAATCTGGCTTTTAGAGTAATGGCTTCTCCCTGGCAGAGTGACTTTCCAGCTAATGTCAATACAGTACTGGTTTCACTGCGGATTATGACACACTCTTACCAGCTTCAGCAAATATGGACATTCTTTGTGATTCTATGCTTTACTACTTACCTAAGTGTCCCGTCAATTTGGACGTTATTTGGTTCCTCTTGATCTCTCTTGCGGAAAGTATATTAATATCAATATAAGTCTATCTCTACGTCATGATACACACATATTTTTATGCCTTTTTCTATCATTATTGAAATGAAAAAATTCTTTATATTTATTCTACTATGTCTCTGCCTGCCCGTGGTGTCTGACACGGGACCTTCGCATTCGCTGTTCTCTGCCCTAACTATAGTTATCTTATTCTCTTTTCTCCATGATATAGTCATATATTTATTGCACTTTTACACTTTTTTATTCTTAACAGCTTTATTAAATATACGTTTATCTTCTTCTTTATTAATATGTCTTTTCCTGCTCATTCACTCTTTCGGTTATCACATACTCACTTTACACTCTAACTTTGGGATACTCACTCTTTGACTTAATAATCTCTATTGTTCATCACTTTGATATCTTTAACAAATATATTATGGTTACGCATGCGCTATAATATGGAGTGAATGATTTGCATTGTAAGTGGCGAGCCATCTTGCGGCTGTCACACCATTTGCGCATGTGCCATACTTTGTAGGGAACGGCTCCCAGGAAGTGATGTTATTACCACTTCCTGTATTTGACACGCACGTAGCCTGTAACTTCCAGTATTTGGTACGCACGCCGCACTGTTGGACCGCATGACGCGGCTGTTCTGTGTAGGATCCCGGGGGTAGGTGGACTATAAATTGCTCTTAATCTACACATCCCCTTACCCCTGAGGAAGCCTGTACAAACAGGCGAAACGCGTGGGCATCTTTCTAGTCCCCAGTGCCTACTCCTTAGACCCATGTCATATAGGTAATTATGGATTAATTATTTTTTGCACAGTAACCTTATTTGTACCACACTTGTGGATTTGATGCTTCTTTATTTTACTGCTGTTGCACTTTACCTGGTTAAAGCCACTATGCTTTATACTTCAGGCGCTGGATCTATTGGCTTGTTTCATGCACTGTTAGTGCTTTTTAAATGTTTTTAAATGTGTGTTTTGATATTTATCAATGAGAAAAAAATGTACGACTTGTGATATACCATGGACATACCTGTCTATCTATATAGTTTAAGCTACTTATCTGGATAAGTTGATATTTGTGGACCCTATTCTTGTGTATTCAATACCTAGATTCATATACCGTACTTAGAGAGAGTAATGCATCTATATCCCGTTAATGCATGATCCTACCCAAATCTCGTATTCCTGAAAATAGAAAATGGAAAAAGTGCAGGATAGGGTAATATCATTTGGACGTATAGTGGTAAGTTATAGGTTAAATATGCTCACCTTGTCCGGATGCCATAGGGCACAACATCCAGATGCACTTTGTATGAATGTCAGATGCTGCTTTGAGGGAATGACCGATATTCCCTGGTGTGGGATACCGGATGTAAACGTTCACAAGCAAAAACTGCTCAGCATGCACTGGTCGGATGAAAAAACTTCCATTTCTAAGCTTGATTTAAAGTGATATTTTTTTATTTTTAAAAGGTAATAATAATAAAAACAAATATGTGTTTCGGACCCAAGTCGGGTCCTTCACCAGTTCAAGTTTGGGTCCGAAATGCATATTCATTTTTATTTTTTTAAAATCATTTTATCAATTTTCGCTCAGGAGTGGAGGATTTTTAATCCAACCAGTGCATACTAAGGAGTTTTTGCTTGTGAACGGATGCTCTGAAAATGATTGTATTTTTTTAGAAATTTCCACTTGCTTCGGAATATGACAATTGAGAAAAAAATATTCAAGTCATAATAATGAAAGCTGTACTTCAGCAGGCTAAACACATCTCGAATTGTGGATATTCATTAAATATATATTTCAATAAAGGATTTATTACCACAGAAAGGGTGATAAAAGGACTATATTCAGAATAAAAAGAGACTTTTTATATAAAAGGTCATATCTGTTCTACTATTTTTTTATTATAAATAGTTCATAATGATTCACACGGAACAGTGATTTTTTTTTTAAGTCAATGTGCAGAATACAGACTTTCAAGGTCTTATGCACACGTAGATATGTAATGTATGGTTGAACCTATACAAATCTGCTGACATAAAGATCTCAACAGCATAAAGCAATTTCATGTTAATCTACTACAAAATAAATTTGCCATGTTTTCTATCTAAAAGCATTGATTTTCAAGTAGGATACCTTACGAACAGAAGGCAAGTTTAGAAAATCCTCCAAAAATCCTCACGTAATCCCAAAAATCATGTCTTGGTCATGACTGTTTTTCACAGATTGCTCAAAGACTGTATTTATGAGGATCTGTGATAAATGACCTCCAAACTAATGCAAATTGGCTGTGAACAACAGCAGAAGATATCAGGGTCTTTTTAAACCCAAGAACTGGCAGTTTTAAGTGTATCTAGTCTAAGGGGAGAATTTATCTCATGCTGGTACCCCATGTTGTTCCCTCCCGATCCCTCCTGCCATGCCGGGTATATCTAGGGTCTCTGGCCCCTGATAAATTCGGAGGGCAGCTGTTCTACCGGCCTGCCTGGTGTAGAATTGCACTTCAAACTGCATCATAACCGGTACAGACTATAACTTGTAAGGCCCCATACCATGACACTCCACCACCGGTATGGCCCTCTTCACAACCGATTGCCATGGAAGTAGCGTAAGAGGGAAAATAATCCCAATTCCTGGAGGTGTGATAAATTTCCCTCTGCAAGTATATACAGAGAGACAGTTCTATTTAATGACATACAACTAACTTAAATTTAAAAAAAAGTTTTTGTCGACTTTGTTTTCGTGAATATGGGATAAGTGTACACAGCTAATTTTCTATTTAGAAGTCTCACGGATCATAAGTGGAGCCTCTTCGCTTAGTAAGTGAAAGTATTTAATGGGTACAGTATTCAGAGTGACTTGAACACTGATATGATCGTTGATCTACCTTATCCTTTCTACAGTACTGTCCGTGAGTATTATATATGGATTCCACCACATATAACTTTGTTACTTCAAGCTTCTCTGCCAGAGGTTAAAGAGTTTGAGCGAAACCTGTTTTTATGGATGTAACTCTCTACATACAACTGAAATTAACAACCCTTTACCTTAGTTTCCTCTAGGATGGATTAGATGAATGCATTAATTATTGAGTGCTTTTTAACCCTCATTATAGTCTTATTTAGCATAAGCAATAGAGACTTGAAATGAAGACAATAGGGCACGTTTACCGTCCGCTGTAGTTCACCGAAAGTGCATTGTCTGACGATAACACACTGTGCCGCAATTCACTAAGATCGTGCGCCCGATATCCTGCATCTGTTGCTTCCCCGCTCAGGCCCGACAGAGTTCACCATCTTTTTAGTGCTGCATGTAAGTGCTTAGGCTTGCGACACAATCTGAAAATTAAATCTTGCGCTCAGTCCGAATCAGTCTGAGGGCACGCCCCATAAATTGGGTCGCATAGAAGCCAGCGCAGCTGCGCCAAAAAAACATTCCTGTGCGACACAATCCCAGCGCAGACACCTGTTAAATACCTGTCCAAGTTGTGTAATCCCCAAAAAAGGCGAACAGTCAGACAAAAGTGACCCTTAGTAAATTAGCCCCAATATATGATATTGGCATGATAGTGACAATGTGAAAAGCTTAGGAGATCATCTTGTTGGCGCCACCTTTGGTGCTTTGATTGATATATGTAATTGGAATGTCTTTCCCTGGATTATATACCTGTTTTTCTTTCATTTGTGCAACCTTCCAAAATCATAACAAACATTCAAAAATAAAAATCTAAGTTTCAAGCTGCAGCTTTAGTTCTATAAGCAAGCCAAGTGAATAATGTTAAGTCATGGCAGTATAATAAGCCTTTCAGGAGCCGTAAGCTATGGCACTTCCCATCTAAGCGCTAGATTTCAGCATGCATGTACTTTTTGGCTTCCAGCGCACTGCTTCAGTTCACCTGAGAGACTTCTTAAAAGCTGTGATAATTACATCTATCGTGAACACTTGTTAGTTTGTTAGAATCCTGCAACAAGCAAATAAATAGGACATAGATTACCTCCGCTACAACACAAGCTTATTTTTCTTTTATCTACACTGCCAACATCTCAGCACTGAATGAAGCAACAGTGGATGCAAGAAGGCGATAAATGCTCGGCACTGCAGATGGCACTGATAAGGCAAGAAGCCAAATTAAGGAAAATATCATAGATTTTTCCAAACATAGAGCCTTCCCTACTCTCAAATATAATAATAAACCGTGGGTAGAGAAGGGTTAAATCATTCTGGTTAAGTCCTCTTTAAAGGAAAACATCTTTTTAAAATGGACTCAAAAGTTAATTATGAAAATAGGAATTGGCAAAAGATAAGAGCTGCAGAATTCCAGAGGTGGGGGCTTTCAAGTGCCTGAAGACCTAGAAAGAGTAGAGAGATTTGGAAGAAGTAACAACAGGATGGGGGTCATTCAGTTCACTTCTAAATTGTATTTTTCTTTCTCTCAAAATGCAGCAAGACATTGCGAGGTCACCAACCAAAACTTCTTCGAAAAAGTTCAGAAAAAAGATGGCTATTTTGTGTAATATATAGTGGAAAGACAAAAAAATACAAAAAAAAGAATTTATTAACCATAAGACATTTTAGGTACCAATCTTAGATTTCTATGTAGTCACACCTCTGTATATTATTACCAAAGATTATTATTATATTGTGGCAGGGTAACTTCCACTTATTTCATATTGGGTATGAAATGTGTATTTTCCCAAAGAAAAGCTGAGTATGAGACAGACCTGGGAAAGTTGGGTCTGTCTGATTAGGTTTAATTAGTTGCCTGTTGAAAGTGCTGCACAAGTACCTTGTGCAGACCAAAGGCCTGTGGAGCTCTGGCAGTTGTGAACTGTTCTCTCTGTGTTTGCGTGGGTTTCCTCTGGGTCCTCCGGTTTCCTCCCACACTCCAAAACAGACTGGTAGGTTAATTAGATTGTGAGCCCCATTGGGGACAGGGACTGATATGGCAAGCTCTGTGCAGCGCTGCGTAATCTGTGTGCTCTATATATAGGAATTATTATTAATTGCAGCCGCAGTCCTTTGAGAAATGCGCATTCAGACCATGGCTGTAGCTCTGCAAGTTCTCTGGATGATCTTGCCTTTTTGCTGTGTACTTTGTGCTTCTTTGTGTAACTACTTTAACATGCGTATGCAAAGGTGTGGAGGCAATATAAAGAGGGTTCACTGGCTGAGCCCTGTTCACATAGATGTGGGGTTTTCTGCCATCTTTGCCACCATCTTTTCCACCATCTTCGTTGCGATCGTCGCTCCACCAGACGTCATCCGGGGGAGGGGGTGGCGATCAGTTGACTGACAGCAGAGAGAAGAGGCTATTGCAATTTTGTTATATGTTTGAATATAAGATGCAAAGTATGCAGATTATTAATCTGACATTAACCCCTTCGCGCTCCGCGGCGGATATATCCGCCACGGAGCGCAGTGACTTAGCGCTCAGTGGCGGATATATCCGCCACGGCTCCTATGCCGGCTCGGCTCTGGATCAGAGCCGAACCGGCATCGGGAAACACGGGGTGCCGGCTGTAACTAATAGCCGGCACCCCAGTGTAACACCCGCGATCGGAGTTGTCTCCGATCGCGGGTGCTTAACCCGTTAGATGCCGCGGTCAGCGCGACCGCGGCATCTAACAAGTATCTGGGGGGTCTTTCCCCCACGATCGGCCCCCCCGAACCGTTTTCGGGGGGCGCCGATCGTTGCTATAGTAACTCTGGGGTCCGATCTGGACCCCAGAGTTACTAGCAAGAATTGCCAGTAAGATGGCGTCTGTGACGTCATCTTACTGGCAAAGTGCCAGCCTATGCAAGTGCATAGGCTGACACTGATAATACTCTGCAATACATGAGTATTGCAGAATATTATCATGAAGAAGCAATCAGAAGATTGCTTCTTCATGTCCCATGGTATAAAAGTGAAAAAGTAAAAAAAAAAGTTATTCAATAAAAAAATAAAGTCATAAATCACTAAAAATGCCCCAAACCCCCAAAACATATAAAGAGACATATAACTCAAAAAAAAAGTCTAAATCATAACACAAACCCCACATATATAGTATCACCGCGTCCGTAACAACCCGTAGAATAAAAGTAAATCATTATTGAACCCCCACGATAAACGCCGTAAAAAAAAACTGTTATAAACCCTCCAAAAATTATGATTTTTACCTTTTCAATCCCACAAAAAATGATATAAAATGCGACCAAAAAACCATATGTACTCAGACATGATACTGGTGCAAAGTACAACATGTCCCGCAAAAAATAAGCCATCAACCAGCTCCGTAGCCAAAAACGTAACAAAGTTATGCCACTTGGAAGATGGCAATACAAAAATTATAGATTTTTCCCCACATTAGGGTTTTGTTTGACAAATTTAGTAAAACGTAAGAAAATATATTCATGTCTGGTATCCCCGTAATCGTATCAACCCATAGAATAAAGATAACATGACTATTAGTCTATACGGTGAACACCAAAAAAAAAAAAGTCAAAAATCCAGTACAGAATTGATGCTTTTCTACTCCTGCCCTCAAAAAAAGTTCCTAAATTTTCAACAATAGGTGATACCAACCCCAAAATGGTAACAATGGAAAAAGCATCTCATCCCGCAAAAAAAATGCCGTCACATGGCCCCAATAACGAAAAAGCGAAAATTTTATAGCCTTCAAAAGGGGCCAATGAGGAAACTAAATTCCTGGCAGCTGCAGCGCCCTCCTTCCCTTCTGCGCCTCGCTGTGCCCCCATAAAACAAGTAACGGCCACATGTGGGGGGTCTTTGTACTCAGGAGAAATTGCAGAACAAATTGTATGGTGGGTTTTCTCTTTTTATATTTTGGAAATGTGTAAATTTTGGTGCTAAATGAACGTATAAGGGAACAATATGACCATTCTAAATTTCACCTCCATTTTGATTCAATTACTATGAAGATCTCAAGGGGTTAACAATCTTCGTAAAAGCTGTTTCTGATAGCTTGAGGGGTGCAGATTTGAAAATGGGTTGGTTATATAGGGGGTTTTGATGCTAAATATGTAAAATTTCATTCAAAACAGTATTTATCCCCAAAATAGTCAATTCTGAAAATCCGGAAAAGCGATATTCTATTTGCAAGCCGCGTGACGTCAAAATAAATTATCCAGATATTTCAGAAATTATGAAAATGTAAAGTAGACAAATGGGAAATGTTATTCAGCAACTTATTTAGGTGGTAAATCTATCTGCCTGAAAACGTGATGATTTAGAATTTCGAAAATGGCAAATTTTTCAAAAAATTCATCACATTTTCTTTTTTTTGTAAATAAACGCAAAACTTATCTGCCAAAATTTACCACTAAAATGAAGTACAACATGTGGGGAAAAAACAATCTCAGAATCGTTTTGATAAGTAACAGTGTTCAAAAGTTATAACCATATAAAGCGAAGCAAGTCAGAATCCAAAAAATCGGGCTGAGCCTTAAGCTGTAAAATGGCTGCGTCCTTAAGGGGTTAAAAGTGTAAATAGGATAGGACAGTGAGCCCTTAAATTCCAGCTTCCCTTTAGCCCTGCCTGCTTGCCTCTGCATATCCTAGGCAATACAGGACAACCAAGATGGTCTCTCCCTGTGCCAAAGTGCAGACACAAAACAAGACAAATAAACTGAAAATCACGGTAAGTGTGGGACCAATCTGGATCGCAACTGAGATAAAAAGTACAAAATTGTATACTCAAAAAGCAGCAAGTATTTGCAGAGAGCCAAGGGTAGTAGATTCAGCCAGCAGTCCAGCCATCAAGCACTGTTTAGTTTAGAACACTTTTACTAAAGCTCATACAATGACTTTTAATTTGTAAAAAAATCTTTGTACAAACGTGTTCTCCCTTATCTAATGCACCACATAGTAAACCGCTTGAAAGGTTGAAGTTTACACATCATACAATGGTTAGCCAAAGGTGTACACACATAGAATATCACTTTCTTAGACAAAATCAAGAAACAGTATAGTCTCAAAATGTGTACCTAACATTTCAGCTAAAAAAAAAAGTCTTTACTCAATTTTCAAAAAGAAAAAAAACAACAACAACAAATGATAAACAAAGAGCACATATAAACACAAATTAGACTGAGAACAGTCCACATATGGCAACAGAGAAACATAAATGAGTCTCGGGTATAGTGTTCAGGCTTCGCAGTTGGAAATAAAGACAAAACTCCAAACAACTCAGGGAGATGGCTGAAAGTTCTGCACAATGTCACCCGGAATATAAAGGATCACACAGATAGCAGAGGAACAGTAAACTTAGACAATCGGGCAGATTTACTTACCCGGCCCATTCGCGATCCAGCGGCGCGTTCTCTGCGGTGGATTCGGGTCTTCCGGCGATTCACTAAGGTAGTTCCTCCACCGTCCACCAGATTTCGCTGCTGCGCTGAAGACCAGCGGAATGCACTGGAGTACACCGGGCTGGGCTGAGTGAAGGTAAGTGCGTGCTGAGCGACAATTTTTTTTTTTTAAATGCGGCGGTTTTTCCGAATCCGTCGGGTTTTCGTTCGGCCACGCCCCCCCCGATTTCCGTCGCGTGCATGCCGGCACCGATGCGACACAATCCGATCGCGTGCGCCAAAAACCCGGGGCAATACAGGGAAAATCGGCGCAAATCGGAAATATTCGGGTAACAGGGCCCTTAGTAAATGACCCCCAATATCTGCACAATTAAACTACAAATTGTCCCCAGCCTCAGACACATGGATTCAGTCACACACTAGACACACTATGAATCTGTGGTAGAAGTAGCAGCATTACCCACAGGTCCCATATTAATAGTCTTTTCAGTGCAAGCTGCTTGCACATGTATTTAAGAAGTGTCCTAGACACATTTGTGGTGCGGCTGCACTAAACGCGGCGCAAAACAAATATCTCCACTGAAATGGGTGTTGTGGTGCTCAGTCGGACAGAAATGTGTTGCACGCCCCATGTGAAATGTGCACCAATAAAAAGTGGTGCACTCTGTCGGAGCGGTGCATGGGGTGCCAGATTCATGAAGAATGGGCGGCACAACTCCTGAACCTGGCGCCTTCTGCACTATACATAGGCAAACTGCACATAGCACTGTTTTCAGTAAATGTGGGACAATGTGACCAGGCATTATATGGCATCTGTTCTGCACTTTATAGCTCTTTGTAGACTCTGATGTGATATTATGTTCTCTATGTGCTTCTAGGTGTGACCTTGCTGCTATGACTCACTTCTTCACTCCCACTCTCCATAGACTTCTACGTCACCTTACAACTCAATAATAATAAATTATAATAAATCCTATATTTATATAGATTATGCAGTGCTGCACAGAACTTGCCAAATTGGAGCTTCTGTCCATCTTGGTAGCAAGATGGAATTGAGAAGAGGTTTTAGAGTGAAGGTTAATGGGAAAGTAGAGATTTGAGAAAGGAAAAAACTGTTACTTTTTTTAACAAAATATATGATGAAAATTCTTAATTAACTTTTGTTATTGATTAATACAAAATACAACACAAAACACTAAATTTGCTTAGATGTTAGGCTCCCACCTGTAATAGGCAACCTCCAATGATGCTACGGAGGCAGCAATCATCAGCCAAGACGCCGGCGCTCCATGTGCAGCATTGATTAGGTTTCAATGTGGCACCTCACTTCGGTTTCCGATTTAGAAACTAACTGGCAGGGTAAACCATGAGCCCTCTTCATACATCCTTGATACGGACCAGTCCGCTAATTTATGTGGCCTGGTCCTCTAGGGGTTAATCAGCTTAATATTGTTTGTTACACTTTATGATCATGTCACTATGACGACTTCATTGGATAATTTAAGGATGTTATAGCGACTCTCCTGATAAATACATCTAGAACACTTGTAGAAAAACAGCATATGTTTCCAACATGACTCATTTCATCCACTATACAGCAGTCTGCGCCTGGTCTTCTTACATATTTTACATTTAGAGTCCAGAAATTATGTAAAGTGCCCAGAAGTAAAAATAAAATAAAAATAAAGTTAACTTTTTGTTGCAGTTGAATAATTGTAATAATAAAATTATTTGACTTTCCAGGGTAAGGTCATCCTGGGGTCTTAAAGGAAATCTACCATCAAAATCCATCATGATAAACCAGGGACACTTACTAATAGATCCAGGCACCGTGTCTGTGGTTATCTTTTTATATTTTTGATCCTTGGCCTCCTTTCTAAAAATCAACTTTTAAAATTATACTAATGAGCCAGTGCCTTCCCACTGTTTGCTGAAACGTCCTCTGCTGCCTAACATTTTACAGTACACCAAAGATTGGATAAAAGCTGAACTGGGGATATTAGATCTCTACGATCGCTACAATTGTAAATTGACCATAGAAACTGGTATAAGTAGGACACTACAAACCTACAGAATAAATACCAACTGACACAAAAAATTGTAGTATGTAAAAATTCATATATACTTTACTATTACATATCCATTGATAAAAGGTTACAAAGGATATAAGGCAACATTGCGGAAGTCACCTCAGAGTCTATGTAGGACAGCAATATTTACAAATAGCTTCACAAAAGATACATATTATAATGATCACTGAGGGAAGCACATCATAAAGGTATACAATACATAAGTATAACTGTCCCACAGAAATATCGGAAGTCCAACGCTGCAACCAACAAGGCAAAACACTCTAGCACGTCAACAAGAACAATTTAAAAGGTTTTCTTCTTTTTTGCATATTACAGGCGGTCCCCTATTTAAGAACACCCGACTTACATACGACCCCTAGTTACAAACGGACTTCTGGATATTGATAATTTATTCTACTTTAGTCCTAGGCTACAATGATCATTTGTAACAGTTATCAAATGTGTCTGTAATTAAGTTTTATTGTTAATCCTGGTTCTTATGACAACCCAACATTTTTAAAATCCAATTGTCACCGAGACCAAAAAAGTTCTGGCTGGAATTACAATGATAAAATATACAGTTCCGACTTGCATACAAATTCAACTTAAGAACAAACCTACAGACCCTATCTTGTATGTAACCCCGGGACTGCCTGTATATAAAATTTTCCACGACAAACATAGCATCAGACCAAAGCGTTTGGTCCTATACGGACTTATTCATGGTCACCTTGAATATGAATAAGTCCGTATAGGATGAAACGCGTTGGTTTCGAGCTCACATCTCCCTATGTGTATTTAAATGCTTTGAGAAGGGAAGATTAACCTTTTTACTTTCAGCTTGATGTTTGAAAACAGTGCTCATAGCATACTACAACCCAAAAGAGGGCAGGAAGGGTTAACACAGCTGTGTAAACAATAGGAGAAGAGAGGAGAGAGAGACTCAATACTGTAGACAGATTTTCCATAGCAATGTACAAGTAAAATTGTAACTGAGGGGCAGTATGTTTCTTTATAAACTAAGGAGCATGTTAGAATGGAGTATGTTAGAAAAATGTTCATAACCCCCCCTCCCCCCCCACACACACACAATATCAAAAATCATCTGAAACAACGGTAACTCTTTAAAGGGGTATTCCGGGAATATGAACGTCTGACACAAAAACCCATGATGATATAAATAAATGAATACAACAAAGCTCAATGTCATTAGTCACAAAATGGAGCTTAAATAGTTTGATTTTCTGATTTACAATTTAGGTGGAGTTATCACTAAGATGGCCGCCACTGTAAACTACAAGTTCCATGATCCTTTAGTTCTCAGTAACTCCTCCTACCACTTATGCTCTGCTCCCAGTGATCATATAACAGACTTTCTTGCTCTGTTACCATAGTAATGATGTGTAACTGCCATCACCACAACACTAGCCATACTGGATGCACTGCAACCAACTGACTACAGCCAAACATAGAGCTGATCACACGACCTGCCCAGGCAGGTGCAGGACATGTGATGTAGACATGTGACCAGCGGCCATCTTCTCTCCTGTGTCTGCTCTGCAACGGACCGCGCGGAGGAAATCTACGGACTGATTAAAGGGCCGGTAGCATTTTAATTCTCCGTCATAGTGTATGTCACCAGCATTTTCTGCTAAGGGGAGCAAAATTTTTACTAACAACTAATTACACATTAGCTTATATTTTGAGTACCCATTTGTATGTGAATTATGCTGATTCCTGGAATACCCCTTTAACTGTTTTGAGATTGTATATAGTAGTAGATTATAACATAGGTGGTTGGGGCGGTAGCTGGAGGCTTGAGTCGGCCACTCAAACCACCTACCAAATATTATACTGAGAATATCCTTCACCCATGAAATCCTCAAAAACCTGTTCCTGTTCTCTATACACTCCACTACACAGATATCTCAATTCTATGTTAGTCAATGCACTGGTTGCCCATCTCATGTCTCAAGGACTTCTCCCGAGCTGCACCAATTCTCTGGAATGCCCTTCCTCGGTCAATCAGACTACCGTAATACCCAACCCCCAAAGTTTCAAATGTGCTCTTAAAACCTATTTATTCAGGCAGGCCTATCACACTCACTAACTGCATGCAACTTAAACTATCTACACTCACCGGCCACTTTATTAGGTACACCTGTCCAACTGCTCGTTAACACTTAATTTCTAATCAGCCAATCACATGGCGGCAACTCAGTGTATTTAGGCATGTAGACATGGTCAAGACAATCTCCTGCAGTTCAAACCGAGCATCAGTATGGGGAAGAAAGGTGATTTGAGTGCCTTTGAACGTGGCATGGTTGTTGGTGCCAGAAGGGCTGGTCTGAGTATTTCAGAAACTGCTGATCTACTGGGAATTTCACGCACAACCATCTCTAGGGTTTACAGAGAATAGTCCGAAAAAGAAAAAACATCCAGTGAGCGGCAGTTCTGTGGGCGGAAATGCCTTGTTGATGCCAGAGGTCAGAGGAGAATGGGCAGACTGGTTCGAGCTGATAGAAAGGCAACAGTGGCTCAAATCGCCACCCGTTACAACCAAGGTAGGCAGAAGAGCATCTCTGAACGCACAGTACGTCGAACTTTGAGGCAGATGGGCTACAGCAGCAGAAGACCACGCCGGGTGCCACTCCTTTCAGCTAAGAACAGGAAACTGAGGCTACAATTTGCACAAGTTCATCGAAATTGGACAGTAGAAGATTGGAAAAATGTTGCCTGGTCTGATGAGTCTCGATTTCTCCTGCGACATTCGGATGGTAGGGTCAGAATTTGGCGTCAACAACATGAAAACATGGATCCATCCTGCCTTGTATCAACGGTTCAGGCTGGTGGTGGTGGTGTCATGGTGTGGGGAATATTTTCTTGGCACTCTTTGGGCCCCTTGGTACCAATTGAGCATTGTTGCAACGCCACAGCCTACCTGAGTATTGTTGCTGACCATGTCCATCCCTTTATGACCACAATGTACCCAACATCTGATGGCTACTTTCAGCAGGATAATGCGCCATGTCATAAAGCTGGAATCATCTCAGACTGGTTTCTTGAATATGACAATGAGGTCACTGTACTCAAATGGCCTCCACAGTCACCAGATCTCAATCCAATAGAGCATCTTTGGGATGTGGTGGAACGGGAGATTCGCATCATGGATGTGCAGCCGACAAATCTGCAACTGTGTGATGCCATCATGTCAATATGGACCAAAATCTCTGAGGAATGCTTCCAGCACCTTGTTGAATCTATGCCACGAAAAATTGAGGCAGTTCTGAAGGCAAAAGGGGGTCCAACCCGTTACTAGCATGGTGTACCCAATAAAGTGGCCGGTGAGTGTATATTAACCAATTCTGGGTACTCCCCAGCCTGTTATTCGCCAAATAGCGGGTACCAAGCTTCAAGCTTCTCTGCAGTCCCACTGACTTTGGACTTTTCATATAAGATGGTAGCTGATGGCTGGTTCAATAAGCAGCATTTTTATGTATTAAATTATTTTTATTCCATTCCCTTATAGACTGTAAGCTCTTGTGTCACCCCCCTCATTCTCATAGACTGTAAGCTCTTGTGTCACCCCCTTATCCTCATAGACTGTAAGCTCTTGTGTCAACCCCTCATCCTCATAGACTGTAAGCTCTTGTGTCACCCCCTCATCCTCATAGACTGTAAGCTCTTGTGTCACCCCCTCATCCTCATAGACTGTAAGCTCTTGTGTCACCCTTCATCCTAATAGACTGTAAGCTCTTGTGTCACCTCCTCATCCTCATAGACTGTAAGCTCTTGTGTCCTCCCCTTCATCCTCATAGACTGTAAGCCCTTGTGTCCTCCCCTTCATCCTCATAGACTGTATGCTCTTGTGTCACCCCCTCATCCTCATAGACTGTAAGCTCATGTGTCACCCCCCTCATTCTCATAGACTGTAAGCTCTTGTGTCACCCCCTCATCCTCATAGACTGTAAGCTCTTGTGTCACCCCCTCATTCTCATAGACTGTAAGCTCTTGTGTCACCCCCTCATCCTCATAGACTGTAAGCTAATGTGTCACCCCCCTCATCCTCATAGACTGTAAGCTCTTGTGTCACCCCCTCATCCTCATAGACCAGTGGTGGCGAACCTATGGCACAGGTGCCAGAGGTGGCACTCAGAGCCCTTTCTGTGGGCACCCAGGCCCTCACCCCAACACAAAGTTTGCCAGATACAACTCAATGCTTTCTCCTGTGATACAATACAGCCCAGGACGTGCTAAGCTCAGAGCTATTTTAAAGCGACATCCTTGGCTGCCAGGACTACAGGAGGAGCAAGAAGGTGTGGATAGAGATGGATTGCCATTTGAGCTCCTCCTCTGGGTCCCCAGATTCTTCTTCTTCAGGGGTTCCTGGGGGGGATGCTACAATCCAAATTTCTCCATCTTTCTATTGTATTGGTGATACATTTAAAACCTGTGATACAGTAGGAATCAATAAGTTACTGCTTTAATTGTCATGCTGGCACTTTGTGGGATACAAGTGGGTTTTGGTTGTAGCTTAGGCACTCTGTCCCCAAAACGTTCGCCATCACTGTCATAGACTGTAAGCTCTTGTGAGCAGGGCCCTCACTCCTATTGTTCCATATGACAATGTTATTACTCTAATGTCTTATTTTATTTGTATATGTTCCCCAGAATCTGTAAAGAGCTGCTGAATATGATGGCGCTATATAAATAAAGATTAATATTATTATCAATACACATAATCACAAAAGCCATTTCAGGACCCCAAGGGTTGTGAAACTGAATATTGAAAGCAGTCAGAAGGGACACATCCTCCATTCCCCAAGAAGCTGATTCTGTCTCCTTATGTAGGAAGTGAATTTCATCCTTGTAGGGGCTATAATATTCATACAATCCAGGGGTCAAGGTCTTAATCTGCCTCTGATTTTATACACCTCAGTCCATACTCTTAACTAGGGGAATTTATATCTCAATTGACGTCCGTACTCAATTAAAATGAGTTTTTATAAAAATAAATGTACGGACACAATGTCCGAGCAACAGCAGAGATGTTTTACTAGTGATCACTATAAACTCTTAATGATTTCTTTTGCATGTTCAGCTTTTGTGTGATAATAATTAGTGTTACATTTATGATCAGATTACACCCAGTCGCCTCCCATCGCACTGACGTGCTGTGGCACTAATCATTTTCCAGTGCTGTGTACAGGTTCGTCATCTAGGTCAGGCAAACAAGCTCAGCCACTCCAGGATGCAAATGAGGACAAGTGACAGCTCACTCTGCCCTGCACTTTCTCCAAGCCTACTGCCAAGAATCCACACGCGTCTATCACTATAAAGACAGAAGAAATGGATGACATAGTTTATGTGAGCACTAAAGTCACTGCTGCAATATTTTGCATCATAAAAATTCTAACATAGATGAGCTCTCAAACTTGTCCTCAAACTGAAGAGAAAGCTCTTCAACCCATTCATTTACCTTAAGTAGGATAACACAATGGGGCATTTTGAATGTCAGTCTTAATATTGCCACAGTCAGAGCTCTTATGGTATATTCACATGGCCGCTATGGGGACCGTGATCTGGTCACATGATTTGCAACTAGATCACGGACCTGACCGGTCACAGCACGGTGAGCACACAGTGCTTTGCTGCACCGTGACCAAGTTGGGCAGCCACACAGCAAAGAACAGGACTTGTCCTACATTCTCGCAGATATTACCACAACCCAAGAACACAAGAGTGTGAACTGGTTCTTATAAATAATAATAATAATAATAATAATCTTTATTTATATAGCACCATCAAATTACGTAGCGCTTTACAAATCTTAGGGGACATATACAACTATATTACATTACAAAGAACAAACAGTCATATGGAACAATAGGAGTGAGGGCCCTGCTCACAAGAGCTTACAGTCTATGAGGATGAGGGGGTGACACAAGAGGTTGTATAATGGTCCAGCCATTCTTTATAAGGGAACAATATAAAATAATTTAATAAATAATTTCCTAAACAACGATGTTGCTGCTTGTTTTAAATCCCCAAAGAGAAATTCCTTAAAAATACAGTTTTTTATTGAAAATATTTTAAAAAGAATTCTTTGCAACATTTGTAGATGACCACAAAAAATTCCTTTAAATCATTCCTGAAGGTCCATATAATTCATCAGTATAACACAAACCTTTGCATAAGGCACATCAATATGTGCATATCACTGTGTCTCTAAATAAGTACAAATGCAAGTGCAAAAATAGATTACCAGTACATATTAGTATCATATTAAAGTACCAGTGCAGAGTCAAAATTACCCATGGTTTCAAAAGGTGCAAAAACTGTAACCAAACGACTTTCAAAGGATCCCAATATCCATTGTTCCAAGTTCACTTACCCATGGTATATAGTGTATACGGATGAAAAAACCCTGATGCACGTTTCGCGTGTCACTGCTTCCTCAGGGGGCCTGTCTCGCAGATTTGCAGTGAGGCCGCTCGTCTTTCTATGGAGTGGAAACGAAGGAAATAGAAAAAAATATTTGGGGCTCTATATGGGGCGCTATACCGAATTGGAAGGGTGGAGGAGTAACATATAACAAATTCTTGGGTAATTTGGTAGTTAGTTTATTCTCTAAATAAAAGATTAGATTAAAATGTCCTGTAACGCGTTTCGGGTCACGCAGGACCCTTTTTCAAACAATGGACGTAAAATATAAATACCACTGTGAAGCCTGGGCTCTGGTGAAAACCGGGTGCCACTTAAACTCTGCTCCAAGGTGTCGCCTTACGTCATGTGGGTCAGTGGGTCCACTACCCCTGAATCCTGACAGTAATGTTGGAAGTTGAATTTTTGAAAATCTCCCCCCCAAAATGTCTTCAAATGGCTTTCAGGTAAAAAAACATTAACAAACTAATGTCAAGTCTCTAAATGCTCTAAAATTAAAAAGGAGCAAAACTCTTCTTCCTCTTCTTCCACAAAGCCTCCAGTCCTCTCCATAAGACTCTTGTTTCCGGCTCTCCAGCTATGAAATCAGTGACCATCCATGTAACTTCTGCAACCAGCTCCTGTCCTCACGAGTCAACTGTGGAGGTCAGTGATGTTATTGCTGATGCCAATCATAGACGCCGCATGGATAGTCACTAATGTCACCACCTGGGCGCCAACAACTGGAGCCGCAGTGCTGGAATGTCATTGGGAACAAAGAGTTAAAGGTTTGGCCAGGATTGATTATCTGTCGTCAGGACTGGCCATCAAAAGTTGATCCCCCGCACTAATAAGGTGTTGGGCACATTGTCCCTCTGTTTTACAAAATCTGTATTACAAAATCTATCTTTATACTTATTTGTGGCCTATATATTCTCTTTATATTTATCTTAACCTAAGAATATATTGGCCACAGGGGTGAGCAATTAATTTTCTCATGGGGCCACATACAAAATTGAAATGGTTCTAGAGGGATGGACTAATATATACTTAAATCAGTACTCAATACCTACTGCCCACTATAGTGTCTCCTTTATAGAGCCCCCTTTCATAGTGTCTCCGATATAGTGCCCCCTCTCATTATACCCCCTTTATAGTGCCCTCTTCATTATGTCCCCATTTATAGAGCCCTCTTTCATGGTGTCTCCTTTATAGGGCCCCCTCTCATTATGCCCCCTTTATACAGCCCCCCTTAATTGTGTCTCCTTTATAGAGCCCCCTTTCATAGAGTCTCCTACATAGTGCCCCCACTCATTATGCCCCCTTTATAGAGCCCCCTTTCATAGTGTCTCCTATATAGTGCCCCCTCTCATTATGCCCCCTTTATAGAGCCCCCTTTAATAGTGTCTCCTTATAGTGCTTCCTGTTGTAGTGTCTCCTATATAGTGCCCCCTCGCATTATGCCCCCTTTATAAATCCCCCTTTCATAGTGTCTCCTTTATAGTGCCACCTCTCATTATGCCCTCATTTTTGTTTTTTGTTCCGATGTGTATTTCTCGAGATATCAGCATTTTGACCTTTTTTTCATGCCCATTTTTATTTTTTACAAATACAGTCTCAATGAAAATGACTTGAATTGTAGATTTAATTTACGTAATTTTTTCTTGAGAAATCTGCTATTAAAAATGGGTGTTCCCAATTACGATTTTAAAGTCCCCCCCCCCCCTCCTAGTTTTCCGAAGTGTATTTTGCTAAATATTCCCCCATCTTGATCTTTTTGTTACACCCTGTATGTTATATCATCTGAAGAAGTCTATGGGGGAAAAATACGGACACCACACAGGTGTCATTTGTGTGCTGCCCATATTCATGGATCAGCTTATAGGTAACACAATTAATTGACCCTTCAAGCGCTTGGGGACAAGCTACTAACATCTTTTTGATGACATGCAGACTGTTTTTGTGAACTTACGGCTCACCAATGGATTACAGTTCTACCCCCAGTGCATCTTGGGGTAGTAGACTTATGTGACTAGTCCTGGGTCAAAATAACTGTGTATATAATCTTCCAGGTAGAAACGGGATAGGCTACATTTACGAATATACTACATAGTAGCAGATATAATATCCATACATAATCATATAGGCATATTCTGCCATCATGGCTCTTGGTGCTGGCACATGCCTTGGTTAATATGTTTAATATCTGCACAGAAAAAGACCCTTTTCCTTTCATCTAGCCTTAATGTGTTCATATGTAGATACCCTTGCCCATCTGTGTGTGTCTGGGTACATAGACACATGCATATTGATGTGGCTGAAGATGCAGATTTAATTGGCACACACTGACACATGAATATGGGAAACAGTCATATGAATATGCTAAATGACAGCACAGGGAAATGAGCCTAAGCTCTCAATTTGCATATTTTACCAGGAGACTTTTTAACAAAATGCAAAGCTTAACATTTTTTTCTTAGTGAAATGAAAAGCTGCAGCGTAAAGATTCAAGACTTTAATGCGGAGCCCTAGGGCAGCGTAATGTAAATGGTTGGTAAATACATGAAATCTTTCTGTATTGGACGTAGTAAATCTTACAGAACACAGGTAACAAAGAAATAGTCTGGTTAACTGGAGCGGAGGACAACGGCGCCGGTCTGTTATAATTAGACAATCACGGTTGAAGATGTCTTCAGTCTACAGATGTCGTATATCTCAAGCACATTATGCAGTTCTTGCGTTATTTAATTTTATACCGATGTGCTTTTAAAAGTCATGTCCACAATGCAATAAGATCATCTAAAAGTCATTTTTGCTTTCTGGATGCAATTCACGTGCTAATCATAAAGAGCAGTTTCATCTCCGTTGAACCTATGCTGGTATATTACTCTTGTATCCAGTTCTGGACCGGCCTTATGCAGAACTGGTGGATCCCCTGGGGCAATCCTTTAAATTTAAAAGTGTTGTCCAAAGGATAAAAAATATAGCTGTTTTCTTCCAAAAATAAAATAGTAATGGTGGCCCCATGCAACACCTAATATAGTCAAAGTACCCACCCACAGTATCTAGTCTAGTCACAGTGCCTGCAAATGGTTCACCATGCCCACACAAAGAAGCCAATAGTCACATTGTTCCCACACAATAGCCAATAGTCATAGCTATCCACAGTAGCCAATAGTCACACCAGCATCCCCTGGCAGGAATTGGTCACAGTTCCTGTCCCCAGTAACCAATGGATCCAGTGCCTGCCACACAGTAGCCAGCAGTCACAGTAGCCAATAGTCACAGTGCCTTCCCCCAGTAGCCGATAGTCATAATAGCCAATAGTACTAGTGTTTGTCCACAGTAGCCAGTAGTCACAGAGCTTACCCCCAGTAGCTCTAGTGCTTGTCCCCAGTAGCCACAGTCATGCTCGCAATAGCCAGAAGTCACAGTGATGACCTCAGTAGCTACAATAATGTGCCCAGTAGCCAGTAGTCACAATTATGCCCCACAGTAGCCAGTTGTCACAATGTTGTCCCCCATAGCCATTAGTTTCAGGGATGCCCCCAGCAGCCAATAGTCTCAGTGATGCCCCCAGTAGCCATTAGTATTAGTGATGCCTCCAGTAGCCATTAATCTTAGTGATGCCCCCAGTATCCATCAGTCCCAGTAATGCCCCCAGTAGCAATTAGCTGGGTCCACCGCTGGGTCCGCAGCTAAAAGCTCCCATGCCATGCTGTAGCAAGCAATGGGTGTAAGCCCCATGATTTTAACAACCGGCTCTTCCAAGCCAGGGCGAAACAATCGGATCCCACCCCTAGGTACAGCTGATAATGCTGGGACTGTTTTTTATTAAAAGGCAATTTTATTACTGTTCTCCTGGTGCATAATTTTTGACTCTTCTATGTCAGATATATTTGATGGAAATATTTTTTTTATGAATACCTAATTGCCACTTAAATAAAATTCACAAAAACAGTTGTGAACAAACAAAATTTGTGTAGGTGTGTAAATGTCAGATGTCGGCTATAGATCACTGCCAATCGCTTTAACACAGATTGCTCCTTTGATTATTATACACAGATGGGCATAACCAATCTTATATACCGTACCATAATGTCACAATTTGCTGGATGCCAAGCCAGCAAGGAAATGAACATGAATCCATTCTGTATATTACTATAATATATTATATTAACTATTACTTGACTGCCTAGTTCCAACAATCTGCTTCAGTGTTCTGGAGACTACTACATGGCGCAACATCCATACATCATTGCTGGATTAAGAGAGCAACCAAGAAAAACGCTTAGACACAGTCTAAGTCTAAAAAGTCTAAATTGCAGCTTAGAGAATACAATCTGGCACATGACAATAATAATTGTATTTTCATCCATTTAGATCAGTGAAAGCTTCTGTGAAAGCCTGATATCCGGCTGCACAGTTGGCTGTCCCCATAGAAGCCTATTGCGCCTGGATGGTATGGTGACCGCACACGTATGTCTCCGTACCGTGCCAGCCGGTTTACAACCAGGGACCATGCCTCGCTATGGAGAGCTCATCCCTCTATCTCTACAGGCTACGCCCAGGTCCTGTCTGTTTCGTCCGTGTAAAAGAAGCGCCAAACAGCAATGTAGTTGTCACGGGTGGTCCCGCGACTCATATCGCGGGTCGCGGGCTCACCCGTGCTCCCCGGGGCTCGCTGGCGCAGTGCCGGCGCAGCGCCGGCGCAGCTCACCTCTCCCCGTTCCTGTGTCTCCGTCTGGCTCCGTGCGCGCGCGTCCCCGTCTCCTAGGGCGCGCGCGCGGCACCTTCAGAAGATTTAAAGGGCCAGCGCACCGCTGATTGGTGCGCTGGCTGAACACTTCACCTTTAAAAGGCAAGTACCTCCCTTATTACCTTGCCGGATCTTTGTGCCTCATAGCCTTAGAGAAAGCTCTGTTGCGATTTGCCTGCGTTCCAGTGTCTTCTGCTTTCCTGTGTTTTCCGCGTGCCTGACTCCTTCCGTGTTCCTGTGTTACCTGACTACCTTCGTGTTCCCGTGTACCAGTGTCCCTCCGTATTGCTGTCGTGAATTCTGTGTTCCCGTACCCTTCTGCTTGGACCTCCTGTTGCTGACCTCGGTTTGGACCCTGACGTTGCATCTCTGCCGCCTGCCCTGACCCTGTGCCTGGACTGTGACCTCGAGCCTGACTGTTGTTTCTGTACCTCAACCTTGGCCGCCACTGCAGACAAGTCACGCCTGAGGAACGACCTGGTGGTACCACACCGCAGCTTGTCTAACCCGCTTTGCGGCGGGCTCTGGTGAAAACCGGGTACCACTTAGACTCCGGTCCCAGGTAGCGGCTTGAGCCATCGTCTGCAGTGGTCCAGCGGATCCACATCCCGCAAGCCTGACAGTAAGATCCGGCCATGGATCCCGCCGAGGTTTCGCCTCCCAGCAAGCCAGACCTTGCCACTATTGTAATGTACCAATCCCGGCAGATTGCTGCACAGCGTGATCAATTGGAGCAAGTCACCGCCATGCTGCAGCAACTGCTAGCTAACCAGCAACAGGTTCCTGAGGCTGCTATTTCGACTCCTTCTGCACCGACTGCTCTACCTGCTGTTGAACCCAGAATGCGGCTGTCCATGCCCACCAAGTATGATGGCGATTCCAAGATGTGCAGGAGCTTTATAACTCAGTGCTCTCTGCACATAGAACTTATGCCAAGCCAATTTATCACGGAGCGTGCCAAGGTGGCGTTTATAATCGGCCTTCTCTCTGAGAAAGCCCTGGCCTGCTACTCCCCTTTGGGACCGGAACGACCCAGTCACGGCTTCCCTTGCGGCCTTTCTGTTTGAATTCCGGTCTGTATTCGAGGAACCGGCTCGGGCCTCCTCCGCTGAGTCTGCCTTGCTGAATTTACGTCAGGGGACTTCCTCCGTCGGAGAGTACGCCGTTCAGTTCCGCACCTTGGCGTCAGAACTCTCCTGGAACGACGCGGCTTTGTCGGCAGCTTTTAAGAAGGGTCTATCTTCTCAGGTTAAGGACGCACTGGCCGCTCGTGACCTGCCATCCTCTCTGAGTGACCTCATCTCTCTGGCCACCCGAATTGATGTGCGGTTCAGAGAGCGTGCTGAAGAGTCACGTTTTGAACAACTTCCACTCCGTCCAAGACGCCCTCCTCGCCTAGCTCCTACCTTCCAAAGACCATTCCAGCCTCCGGTCACACTACCTGCAGAGGAGTCTATGGAGGTGGACAGAGCCAAATTGTCACCGCAGGAGCGTACCAGAAGACGCCAAGGAAACCTCTGCCTCTACTGCGCTAGTCCTGAGCATTTCCTTGGGTCTTGTCCCATTCGACCCCAACGTCCGGGAAATGCCAGCACCTAGGGTTCTTGGGAGAAGCGTCCCTGGGTGTGAGCAGTGCTTCTCCACGCTTGTTGATTCCGGTGCTTCTCAGTGTTGGTACCGGCAACCAGACCCAAGTTTCTGCCTTCCTGGACTCTGGCTCCGCGGGGAACTTCATGGATGCCGCACTGGTTTCCCGGTATCACTTTCCAGTGGTCCTACTTGACAAGCCGCTGGTTATTTCCTCAGTTAGCAGACAAGTCCTCTCTGATCCGGTGCGATATCGCACTAAACCTTTAACTATGCAAGTCGGTGCTCTACACAAGGAGAAGTTGTCCTTCCTGGTGCTACCTCGCTCTACTTCGTCTCTTCTGCTAGGTCTTCCATGGTTGCAGAGCCACGCACCAGTTCTTGATTGGAGGACGGGAGAAGTTCTTCGTTGGGGTCCGGATTGTCGGTCTCGTTGCTTAGAAGTTCCTCACCCTGTACCTGACTTGCCAACTACCTTGGGCGACAAGTCTCTGAAGAACCTTCCTGCGTGCTACCGAGACTATGCCGACGTTTTTTCTGAGAAGCAAGCGGAGGTTCTGCCTCCACACCGTGCCTATGACTGCCCCATCGACTTGCTACCGGGTACGTCTCCTCCTCGAGGACGAGTGTATCCGTTATCAGTGCCTGAGACCGAAGCCATGTCTGCCTACATAAAGGAGAATTTGGAGAAAGGATTCATCCGGAAGTCTTCTTCCCCCGCTGGAGCTGGTTTCTTCTTTGTATCCAAGAAGGATGGGTCCCTCCGTCCGTGCATTGATTACCGCGGCCTCAATAAAGTCACGATAAAAAACCGCTATCCCTTGCCTCTCATCACCGAACTCTTTGACCGCCTACGGGGTGCCAAGGTTTTCACCAAGCTGGATCTGCGAGGGGCATACAACCTCATTCGTATTCGGGAAGGCGACGAATGGAAGACAGCTTTCAATACCCGTGATGGCCATTTTGAGTATTTGGTGATGCCCTTCGGACTCTGCAATGCTCCAGCGGTTTTTCAAGAATTTGTTAACGACATTTTCAGAGACTTGCTCTACTTTTGTGTCATAGTCTACTTGGACGACATTTTGGTGTTCTCCCCAGATCTTCAGTCTCATCAGACCCACGTCCGACAGGTTCTCCGACGCTTGATGACCAACCGTTTATATGCCAAACTCGAGAAATGCCTATTTCACCAGAGTAGGCTTCCGTTTCTGGGATACATCATTTCGGATAAAGGACTTCAGATGGACCCTTCCAAGTTGGCAGCTGTACTTCAGTGGCCTCGCCCAGTCGGGTTACGTGCCATACAAAGATTTCTGGGCTTCGCCAATTATTATCGACAATTCGTCCCTCACTTCTCCTCCCTGGTGGCTCCCATCGTGGCATTGACTAAGAAGGATGCCAACCCGAGACTATGGCCTCCGGCTGCTGAAGAGGCCTTCACTAGGTTGAAGTCTGCCTTTGCTTCTGCGCCAGTACTCACAAGGCCTGACACGGAGAGGTCTTTCCAATTAGAGGTTGACGCCTCATCCGTGGGTGCTGGGGCCGTCCTCACTCAGAAGGGGCCCAAGGGTCGTACCCTCACCTGCGGTTTTTTCTCAAAGACTTTCACACCTGCCGAAAGAAATTATTCCATTGGTGATCGGGAACTCTTGGCCATAAAGTTAGCTTTGGAGGAATGGCGCTATCTACTGGAGGGAGCTCGTCATCCGGTTCATATTTATACCGACCACAAGAACCTCCTGTATCTCCAGACCGCTGAGCGTCTTAATCCTCGACAGGCTCGTTGGTCTCTCTTCTTCTCCCGATTTGATTATTTAATACATTTCCGTCCTGCAGAGAAGAACGTTAAAGCCGATGCCCTCTCTCGTGCTTCAGATGTGGTTGGAGAAGATCCCGTTCCTAGTCATATTGTTCCTCCGGAACGACTGGTTCAGGCTGCTCCAGTGGATCTCCGGCAGCTTCCACCAGGCAAGACGTATGTCCGACCTGCTCTTCGGAAGAGAATTTTAATTTGGGGACATTGCTCTCGTGTGGCCGGGCACCCTGGAGTGCAGCGTTCTATAGCCTTCATTTCCCGTTACTATTGGTGGCCAGACCTGGCCAAGGATGTGCGGGATTTTGTGGGTTCCTGCATTTCCTGTGCTCGTAATAAGCCCTCTCGCCTTAAGCCTGCTGGTCTCCTGATGCCGTTGCCGATACCCAGCCATCCGTGGACACACATTGCCATGGACTTCATCACAGACCTTCCTTTGTCCTCTGGGAATACTGTCATCTGGGTGGTAACTGACCGGTTCTCTAAAATGTCCCATTTTATCCCGTTGCCTGGACTGCCATCTGCACCACGCCTAGCCAGTTTATTCTTCAGTCACATCTTTCGACTGCATGGATTGCCATTACACATTGTTTCGGATCGAGGGGTTCAGTTTGTCTCCCGCTTCTGGCGATCTCTGTGTAGCCAATTACAGGTGAAACTGGACTTTTCCTCTGCATACCATCCACAGTCTAATGGACAAGTAGAGAGAGTCAACCAAACTCTAGGCTGCTATCTTCGCCATTTCGTTTCGGCCCGCTAGGACGACTGGTCCGCTTTATTGCCATGGGCGGAGTTCTCATACAATTCCTTGAACTCTGAGACTTCTGGTTCTTCTCCCTTCTTCATCGTGTATGGACAGCATCCACGTCCTCCTCTTCCTCTACCTGTGCCCACTGATGTTCCTGCTGCTGATGTGCTGATACGAGATCTGAAGACCATCTGGGAGCAGACTCGCCTTTCTTTGCTGCGGGCCTCTACTCGCACTAAACTCCAGGCCGACAAAAAACGCAGGCCTTCTCCAGTCTTTTCTCCTGGTGACAAGGTCTGGTTAGCCGCTAGATACATCCGCTTGAAGATTCCTGGGTACAAGCTTGGTCCTCGATTTTTGGGTCCTTTTGTGGTTCTTTCCCGCATAAATCCAGTCTCCTACAAACTGCGCCTTCCCTCCACCAAGTGCATCCCAAACTCCTTCCATGTCTCCCTACTTAAGCCTGTCATCCTGAACCGCTTCTCCCGGCAGGTACCTCCTCCTGCTCCGGTGGCTGACTCCTCGGACGTCTATGAGGTGAAGGAGATCCTCGACATGAAGATGGTGAGAGGGAAGCGGTTCTTCTTGGTTGACTGGAAGGGGTTCGGGCCAGAAGAGAGATCCTGGGAGCCCGAAGACAACATCCTGGACCATGACCTCCTACAGAAGTTTCTACAGCCCAAGAGGAGGGGGAGGCCGAAGGGGGGGGTACTGTCACGGTTGTTCCCGCGACTCATATCGCGGGTCGCGGGCTCACCCGTGCTCCCCGGGGCTCGCTGGCGCAGCGCCAGCGCAGCTCACCTCTCCCCGTTCCTGTGTCTCCGTCTGGCTCCGTGCGCGCGCGTCCCCGTCTCCTAGGGCGCGCGCGCGGCACCTTCAGAAGATTTAAAGGGCCAGCGCACCGCTGATTGGTGCGCTGGCTGAACACTTCACCTTTAAAAGGCAAGTACCTCCCTTATTACCTTGCCGGATCTTTGTGCCTCATAGCCTTAGAGAAAGCTCTGTTGCGATTTGCCTGCGTTCCAGTGTCTTCTGCGTTCCTGTGTTTTCCGCGTGCCTGACTCCTTCCGTGTTCCTGTGTTACCTGACTACCTTCGTGTTCCCGTGTACCAGTGTCCCTCCGTATTGCTGTCGTGAATTCTGTGTTCCCGTACCCTTCTGCTTGGACCTCCTGTTGCTGACCTCGGTTTGGACCCTGACGTTGCATCTCTGCCGCCTGCCCTGACCCTGTGCCTGGACTGTGACCTCGAGCCTGACTGTTGTTTCTGTACCTCAACCTTGGCCGCCACTGCAGACAAGTCACGCCTGAGGAACGACCTGGTGGTACCATGCCGCAGCTTGTCTAACCCGCTTTGCGGCGGGCTCTGGTGAAAACCGGGTACCACTTAGACTCCGGTCCCAGGTAGTGGCTTGAGCCATCGTCTGCAGTGGTCCAGCAGATCCACATCCCGCAAGCCTGACAGTAGTATGTAATTTAGTGTATGTTGTCTCAAGTCTACACGTGACAATTATTGTTAGTGCGTGGATGAACAATTGTATTACTAATGTCATTCCACATATTAATCATATAGTTTGCACTGGACGGGTCATCTTGTAGCTGACCAATAAGCAGTCTAAAGTCTACATAAACAATGTAATCACTTGACAATTGATTAGTCAGTTGATTGAGGGAGTGTTTACACATGAGAATGATTGTAAACAGCCAACCCAATCACTGGAGCTGTATAACATGGCCCAATGAAGAGAGTATAAATTACAGATTTATCTGCTGGGAATCCACCAACTGGGACCCCATATGATCGGCAGAATGTGGGACCACAAGTCTTGTTTAAGTGAATAGAGCAGCTGTGATGTTTGAAAATTGTTCAATTCCATTCACCAGGAGTTCTTACGGTGTTAGCTACATTTAGAGAGAGCAACTCATAATAAATACCAGCAATACTGGCCCCCTAAATCTTGGCCTACTAGCTACTGCATTTTATTTTCTATACTGAACCAAAGTATGACAAAGATAACACAAAGGAGATTTATCATGTGCCTCGTGCCAGTGATTGATGTTCACTTTGCCCCTTTGGTTCTGCCAGATATACTAAGAGGCACCAGTTGGACTGCACTGATGGACTATGTAACACCAGGCCTTGCTTACTGCCCCAGGCAATAGCCACCCAGTGGCCCAGTACAGCCCACTCTATGTTCCTCGTTGCCCAGGTGCGTGGAGGTGACGCATGAGAAAAAAAGTCACAATTCCTGCCCATGCACCAGGAATTATGACTTTATCAAGCCTTGTACATCCGCGTCCCCCAGATCTCAATTTTTTTTAAAAGAAAAATGTATTCTATATAGAACAGGACTTTTATGCTATTAATTATGGATAAAGATCATATTAGAGACAGCTTTCAATCCAGTTACCTGTGTCATTTATAGAATGTTCAAATATACTATAGAGAAATCTATTCACTATTAGTAACTCTTATTATCAAAATTTCTGTAGTATAAAAAAAGCTCACTCTCATATAACAAATAAAAACATTGGTGGAGATTTATTAATATGACAAAATTCTGTCGTAGTTTGCAGTAAAAAAAAGTGTCTGCACCACATAGCCATAGTTTTATGGCTCTCCTACGGCTAGCTCGACAAAAGGAGGTGTGGCCTCATGCCAAAAATACTCCTGACCCAACAGAAATGTGTCCTAACTTTCTAGCGTAAAGTAACCCGACTGACAGGAGGGGCAGAGTATGACTAGACAGTCTTATACTGCACCAGCTTCATCATCCAGCACCAGACACTTATGTGAATCTTGTGCAGAATAAAACTAGTCTAACTCTGCACTGTCTAAACTTAGGACACTTTTTATAAATCTGCCCCATTGTGTGTATTTTTTATTGTATTTTCTGTGGCATAGTTACCTATTAGCAGCCGCTCAGATTTCATGCAGTACACGGATTAAAACTGATTCCAACTGATTGCCTTCTATTATCATCATTTATGTCTCTAAAAAGTTTTAACAACTATAAATAATGAAATGGCAGAAATGGAGCTGGGTTCTTTGAAAAAAACATAATAGATGTAAGATGTGTTTTTTTGGAGACTGCTGCTAGTCATAGTATGATATCTATTACTTTTTAGCTGATTTTTTTATGCTAGTTACACAAAGTTTACAAAATGATTTATATTAAAAATAAGTTTATCACATTATTTTTGCAACTTGCGCTTTCTATGGACTATGGACAAAGACATGGCCAGTGAGCCCTCAATCTGTACCTGCCAGACTGGCCATACCAGCTTACTAGAAACCATCCGAAACTGTGGGTAATATCCAGGCGTCGTTCTCTCCCTGCACCAAAGTGCAAACATGGACATGCGGACAAAACAACACTCACCGAAAAGAATGTCATCAAAGCCAGGTCACAACAGTGAGAGTAAACAAATTACCAAATTGACAGACAAGGACAAACCAGAAAACAAACCAAAAGAGTCAGGAGATATCAGAGACAAGCAGTAAGCCTAAATGGAACCTGTCAGAGGGACCTCATTTTCACTAAAGACAAGTTGCAGAAGCCCTTCAAACCTGCATTGTAAATCTGCCTTTCTGCTTTCTCAAAGCATTTACATTACAATATAATTGTGCGATACAACTTACCTGGGTTCCTGACAAAATCCTCTGTGTAGACCCATGGGTTGGACTTGTCTGTGCTGTTCATTCCTTAGCTCTTAGTCCCCACCCTTGTGCTCCTGTACCTCTTCTCCCTCCCCATTGATGTCAGCTTAGCAAGCTGTGAGATCTGTTCCAGTGAAGGAGCACAAAGGTGAGAGCTGAGCAGTCTTCAGCACAGACAAGTCATGTGTTATTTTTTGAAATGCATCCAAACCAAAGCCAACCGTTGGGACTACACAGAGGATTCTGTCAGGAAGCTAAATTAAAACACACAATAAAATTGTAAGAAGAAAGGCATATTTGCAATGCAGCTGTAATGGGATTCTACAACATGTCCACAGTAAAAATTTATCACCACTTTTGAAAAGGGCAATAAAGAGATACGACGAATCCTAAATGAACATTGGGGGATCTTACTCAAAGATCCCCACTTAAAAGATATTATTCCGAATAAACCAAGAATCACATTCCAGAAAGCCACCACACTTAAAAACATTCTTGCCACAGCAAACTGAGACCCTTGCCCCCCTCCCCAAAAGGCCTTATGGTTAATGGTAACCCATCCCTGCTTGCTGTTATATCTCTGCAATTTTCATCTGTGTGTCCTGATCTGCTGTCTTTAATGGTAACCCATCCCTGCTTGCTGTTATATCTCTGCAATTTTCATCTGTGTGTCCTGATCTGCTGTCTTTAATGGTAACCCATCCCTGCTTGCTGTTATATCTCTGCAATTTTCATCTGTGTGTCCTGATCTGCTGTCTTTAATGGTAACCCATCCCTGCTTGCTGTTATATCTCTGCAATTTTCATCTGTGTGTCCTGATCTGCTGTCTTTAATGGTAACCCATCCCTGCTTGCTGTTATATCTCTGCAATTTTCATCTGTGTGTCCTGATCTGCTGTCTTTAATGGTAACCCATCCCTGCTTGCTGTTATATCTCTGCAATTTTCATCTGTGTGTCCTGATCTGCTGTCTTTAATGGTAACCCATCCCTGCTTGCTGTTATATCTCTGCAATTTTCATCTGTGTGTCCTGATCTGCTGTCTTTAATGGTAACCCATCCCTGCTTCAAATTCTTCTTCCTAAAGTTTACAATCCTGTTTTGATCTTCTTTAATTAACTGATCTTTATATCTAGAAACTTTGTTTGTTTTTCTTTGCATGAGAAACTTTCACTCATGTGTCCTGCATTTCGGGTCTAATGATTTTACAACCCAAGTATGGCTCTGCCCCTTCCCTTTAAATTTAGTTTCCTCTAGGCTGCAAGGCCTGTAGGCTGCAGACCGTCCTATAGCTAGAGTGTCCTATAGATTGAGTGTCACGCAATAATTTGAAAATGGCAATTATAAAAACGGCAATTAGAAAGGGCAAGAGAAAGGTAAACTTGCAAAGAAATGCAAACAAATCATCGATTTTCATATCTGGTTTGTCTGTCTACCTCTTTAATGGCTTTGTACTATTGCTACCTGTTCTTCTCCTCTCTTTTCGTCCATCTATCCCATCAGTGTCCTCCGTTCACATCTGTTCTTCAATCCTTCCTTCACCATTGTACTCCTCCCATGTTCTCTATACTTTATCCAACCCCCATACTCCATCTGGTTCTGCTGGGAAGCAGAGTTCACCTTCTCATAAATCGCTTAATCATATTCTTTCCTTGTCTATTCTCTTCCTACTTGCAGCAGGTGATATCTGTCCAAACCCTGGTCCTCCTTCTTTCAGCTCAAAACTTTCCACCCCTCATAGGAACCCTACTAACCTCATCAATATCCAATGCATCCCCTCTACTACCTCCCCTTCCTGTCTTACAACTCCTTTCAAATGTGCCCTCTGGAATGCCCGCTCTGTGTGCAATAAACTGGAGTCCATCCACGACCTGTTTCTTTCCAAGTCCTTTGACTTGCTTGCTATCACCGAAACATGGATCCAGCAGGGTGACACTGCATCACTTGCTGCACTGGGCTATGACGGTTTGCAATTCTCTCACTCCTCCAGACCAGAGAATAGGCAGGGAGGAGGGGTAGGCATACTCCTCTCTCCACGATGCACTTTCCAGGTCATTCCTCCTGTCCCCTCTCTTACTTTCCCATCTTTTGAGGTCCACACCCTTAGACTTTTCCGCCCATTCTCTCTTCGTGTGGCTGTAGTATACCGTCCTCCTGGTTCACCCCATCAGTTCCTTGATCACTTTGCTTCCTGGCTCCCTTACTTTCTTTCCTGTGATATCCCAACACTCATCATGGGAGACTTTAACATCCCTATGAACACCCCCATCTCCTCTTCAGCCTCTCAGCTTTTATCACTTACCACCTCTCTGGGACTTGTACAACTCTCTGATTCTCCTACCCACCAAGAGGGAAACATCCTTGACTTGGTCTTTGCCCGACTCTCTTCTGTCTCTGACTTTACTAACAATGACTTTCCACTTTCAGACCATAACCTTCTCTCTTTTACTGTAAATAGTTCTTGTCCTGTACAGAATAAGTCCATTTATCACACATACCGGAACCCACGTGCCATCAGTGTTCCCCACCTCATAGAAACTGTGCAGCCATCGCTGTCCCCCATCTCCTCTCTCTCCTGTCCTAACCTGGCCACTAATCATTACAATCATGTTCTCAAAAGCGCCCTGGACAAGATGGCACCACCATCGGTTCGAGCCTTTCGACACAGATGTAGGCAACCTTGGCAGACGGCACTAACCCGTTTCCTTCGTAAGTGCGCCAGGAGTGCCGAACGTCTGTGGAGAAAATCGGGCACTTCCTCTGACTTTCTTCACTTTAAATTTATGCTTAAATCCTATAACTCTGCTCTCCATCTTGCTAAACAGGTCTATTTTACTAATCTAATATCTTCTCTTTCTAACAACCCCAAAAGGCTTTTCAATACTCTTCACTCCTTACTAACACCAAAGGTACAGCCACCTGTCACAGACCTTGGGGCTGAAGATATGGCCACCTACTTTAAAGATAAAATCGACTGCATTCGCCAGGAAGTAATTTCTCAGTCCACTAACTCCATAAATCCACTTTTCTCTGATGCCTTACCCTGTTCACTCTCTTCCTTTGAGCCAGTCACAGAGGAAGAAGTGGCCAGGCTTCTTCTCTCTGCTCGCCCCACTACCTGCATCAGTGACCCCATCCCCTCACATCTGGTACAGTCTCTCTCCCCAGCAGTCACTTCTCACCTAACTAAAATCTTCAACCTCTCTCTCTCTTCTGGTGTCTTTCCCTCTTCTTTCAAGCATGCTATTGTTACCCCTTTACTAAAGAAACCTTCCCTGGACCCATCCAGTGCTGCTAACTACCGACCAGTTTCTAACCTCCCTTTCATCTCCAAACTCCTGGAACGCCTGGTCTATTCTCGACTTTCCCGTTTTCTCTCAGCTAACTCCCTCCTTGACCCCCTGCAATCTGGTTTCCGCCCTATGCATTCTACTGAAACTGCTCTTACTAAAGTCTCCAATGATCTCCTCACTGCTAAATCCAAAGGTGACTCTTCTCTCCTCATTCTTCTGGATCTCTCGGCAGCGTTCGATACTGTGGACCACCAGCTCCTCCTCAGGATGCTTTGCTCCATTGGCCTAAAAGGCTCTGCACTCTCTTGGTTTTCCTCCTACCTCTCTGACCGCACTTTCAGTGTCTCCTTTTCTGGATCTATCTCTTCTTCTGTTCCGCTCTCTGTCGGGGTTCCTCAGGGCTCAGTCCTAGGTCCTCTTCTCTTCTCCCTCTATACTGCACCCATTGGACAAACCATCAGCAGATTTGGTTTTCAATATCATCTTTATGCTGATGACACCCAGCTGTATACCTCAGCACGTAACATCACTCCTGCCTTAATCCAGAACACTAGTGACTGTCTCTCTGCTGTCTCTAACATCATGTCCTCTCTCTTCTTGAAACTTAATCTTTCTAAGACCGAACTTCTTGTCTTTCCACCATCCACTAACAGAGCCTATCCTAACCTCTCCATATCAGTCTGTGGGGTCACCATAACCTCAAAGCAGCAGGCCCGCTGTCTTGGGGTTGTGTTGGATTCCGACCTCTCCTTTGAGCCACACATTCAATCTCTTGCTCGCTCTTGCCGGATGCATCTCAGAAACATCTCCAGAATCCGACCGTTTCTCACATTTGAAACCTGTAAAATGCTAACTGTTGCTCTGATTCACTCTCGACTAGACTACTGTAACTCTCTACTAACCGGTCTTCCACTCACCAAACTCTCTCCTCTCCAATCGATTCTTAATGCAGCAGCCAGGCTCGTCTTTCAGACTAAACGCTACACGGATGCCTCCAGTTCATGCCAGTCACTGCACTGGCTGCCTGTCTCCTTTCGAATACAGTTTAAAATAATAACCCTCATCCACAAAGCTCTGAATAATGCTGCACCTTCCTACCTCTCCTCTCTTATCTCAGTTTATTGCCCAACTCGTGCTCTTAGATCCGCCAGTGATCTTAGATTAACCTCTACCCTAGTGCGGACCTCCCACTCGCGTCTCCAAGACTTCTCTAGAGCTGCACCAATTCTATGGAATGCTCTGCCCCGGACTATCAGACTAATACCTAACCTCCAAAGTTTCAAACGTGCTCTTAAAACCCATTTCTTTAGGCAAGCCTATAACACTCATTAACTGCATGAAGTTTTAACTCTTCTACTAACCCGTCCTGTGTCGTCCTCCCATCTGTTATCCAGCAACCAACAGGCACCAGACTTCTCTGCAGTCCCATTCACCCTGGACCTTGTATATAAGATGACGGCTGAGTGGTTCAAGCGACAGCAATTCCATTTATTATATTTTGTTCTATTCCCTAAGAAGAATGGCTTGACCATAAAATATTCTTTTACCTCGTGTTACCCCATCATCTTCATAAACCGTAAGCTCTGGCGAGCAGGGACCTCACTCCTGTTGTTCCATACAAATGTTGTGCTCTGTCATGTTATATTATATTTGTATTTGTTTCCTATGATTTGTAAAGCGCTACGTAATATGATGGCGCTATATAAATAAAGATTATTATTATTATGGTCCCCATAAAATGTATTAAAAAAATGTGATGTTAGAGTCATGATATACTCCTGACAGGATAAGGACTCTGTCCATCACAGCAGGTTAACTGTTGCTGAACTGGGGGCAGAACTACAGAGTACTGGGTCTGGTGCAATGCAATAAACACAGCCACCAAAAATAAACCATTGTTCACAGTAGCAAAGTCAAATCAAAAACCATGAAGAGAAAATGAAGGCATCTTCTGCATTTTACAGACAGAGGAAGACGGCAGCACGGATGTTGCAGTTGCAGTGTTAATATAGTATACACATTGTAGTCATCTCCTAAGTCTGATATTTTTATTTAAGGGACAGAGCACTTTTGGAAGGACACATGTTTAGTTTATGTAGTTGTTGAAACTAAAACCTCGAGTGGCTACTAAAAGGCAAATGGTCAAATGTTCTCATTTTAATCTACTGGTTTTGGCATCCACATCTGCTAAAACAAAATCTAAAAAATCAGTGCTCTTAGTAGTGATGAGCAAATCTATTCACGAGTTTGGAATATCAGTAAGTATTTGATACCGAATCAAAGCCAAATCTTTTCTGACTCACTTTGGATAAATCTTGGTAAATAACAACAAAACTACGTAGGAGAAAAATTGACGTTGTTGATGACTAGAGGGAGTTTTATAACATTTTCCAGGACAACTGGAGCAACGCCTGTTCGGACTGAATAGATTTGTATCCAAACCAAAACTTTCAAAAAATTCTCCAAAGTTGGATGATTCGCTCATCTCCAGCCCTTAACATTACATCTATGGAGTCATCACAAAGGAAATTCTAGGAAACCACATAACATTTTAGTATGCGGCTGGAAAACAATCTACTAACAGTTTTTCTTAAAATAGAAAATATGTTTTTTTTTAAAGAAAAGCATACAAATAACTGCCAACATTTGCAAACATTTAGTTTTTGTATTGGAGATTCTGGGTACGATACATAATTCATGACAAAAAAATAGCTGGAGGCTGGTCAAGGAAATATTTTTACTAATGGAACAGATTGACATCAGTCAGGGCAGACTGATCCGAACTATAATTATTGATTGTTTATAAGGTTAACTTATTTGGTATATTTGTTGCCAGATTAGCTGTAGTTAATCCCTATTAGCTTAAGCTATAAATAACTAACTTGCTCTATCTACAATACTGTGCAAAAGTTTTAGGCAGGTGAAGAAAAACTGATAATGCTCTTAAAAATAGAAGTGTTAGGTGGAGTGTTAAAAATGAACTTCCTCTAGGGTTAAGAAGAAAGGGGGGGGGGCATTTAGCATGCCTTGTATGCCCGTTTACTGAAGTACAAGGCATAAAAAAGTCACAATTTCATGCCCATGCCAGGGATTTAAACTTTTTTCTCTCTCTCACTACATCCATGGCACTTTTTGGGAAAGTGGGTGTTTCAGGGCGGGGAGGGTCAGGCCCAACGAATCTACTATGGTCTAAGCCTGACACAGGTTATAGCCAAATTCTATGTCAGACAGGACCTGGTTTAGAATTAATCTGTGCTAGAGTACATGTGCCTGTAGGGGGAACAATAAGACTAGCACGTGATGCCCCCAATCTTGATAAATTCCTCCAACAAATGAAAATATAACCACACAGAGCCCTGGACTCAACTCCAACATCATCCAGTTTCTCTGGGATTACATAATTAGAGAGTTTGAGCAAGACTATACCCACATCAATACTAGAATAATTGATGCTGTTTAAAGGATATCTACCACCAGGATGAAGGATTGTAAACCAAACACACTGACATACTGGTGTGCGCCCCCTCTGGCAGGATCCACTCTTTTTTTAGTTTTTTATGCCTTTAATTTTAAGAAAAGAAAAATATGCTGAGGGGCTGCAGGCTCAATTAACACCAATAGAGCAAGGAGCCCCTCAGACGTAATAGCATAAATTAAATAAACATTTTTTTTTGCAAAAACCAGGGCATAAGTGACGAAGTGGTCACACTAAGTATTGATTTGATTTAGATTTCTCTTTTGTTAAATTGCTTTGCATTTAAATTTTTTTTTTATAAAAAAATGAATTATTAGCACTTCAATAATTGAAAGCTTTTTTTGTTTTGCCTATAATACCTGTACCGTATTCTACATAGTTATATTTCCTTAAAGATATTATAATACAACTTTCGTTTATTAACGTAAAAACATGTAAAGAAGTCTTTGGATAAAGTAGGTTGACTGAATATAAAATACAAAGGAGATAAGCATTTTCATGTTTTGAAGCTGAACATAAGTTGTGTATGAATTTGAGTCATTAGTTATTAAAATAATTGCTGCCCACTTTCCCATGTCCATCAAATACAACAACAGAACAAATACAGTACATCTTGTAACATGTTTTCTCTGGCGTTTGTTCCTTTTTTATTGTAGTGATAGAGGAAGGGTTAAATTAGTGTTATGCCCTCACTCATACGCATCTTTTTTTCATTCTTACAGGAGGGTGCGGTGCTTGGCTTTATGTATTATGTACAATTCTGCAGAGCAACGCGTCCTGACATGTGACAACAGATAATACAGAACATTGACTTCTGATTGCGTAATTAGATGCTGAGGACACAGAGAAATGAGTGACAGATTTTGAGAAAAATGTTGATGCGTGCCTAAACAACAGCCAAAAACATTTGAAAAGAACTCCTGAAGAAGATGAGAACAAAAAGACCAACACCAAGAAAATGAAACATTTGGTTTGCTCCGGCACCATGGAAATATTAATTAATAAATTATGATTTCATGTTCACGTTACTGAGGTAAAGTGATAAAAGTTTCGATCCAATGGAGTTACGTTTAGACTTTGAGTCACTTAAATTTCCAATCATTTTTAATATTGGGGCAAGTTTTATGAACATTTTTCTAATATACTTCCTTAAGAAATTCTGCTTAGTTTGTAAAGAAACAGTAAAGTGCCCCTAAGTAACGGCTTTACTTCTACACTGTCATGGCTGATCTGTCTACCAGGCTGAAGACTGGGCTCTCTCTCCTGTTTGAGTGTTAAAGGGAACCTGTCACTAGGAAACCTTATTTATTCTACCCCGTCTCCCCATAGTCACTTTGAAGCACGTTCCTAAATGTTTTTATAATCTCTATGCCTTTTTTTATTGTAAAGAAAACTTAAAACAAAGATTACAACTCTCTCCTGATGTCAGTGTCCCAGGGGTGTGTGTCCTAAGGAGCGGTTCCTCCTCCCACCCTTGGGAAACTGCTCCGTCATCAGCCAGTTTGAAAAAAAAAAAATCTCCAATCCCCCCTCTTGATAGGTCTCCTCTTTCTATACGTCTTCACTTCACGTCTCACCAACTACGGTAGGTAATTCTCGCACCTGTGGAGAGTGCCCACACTTTGCTAGGGGTTGATAGACAGTGAAGCGCAGGGATGTACTCAAACTCTAAAGTGAGTCGTGAACCCGCCTCACTGCCTAGCAACCCCTAGCGTAGTGCAGCACATCCGTAGATCAAAGCGCACATTGGGAGGCCGGCTCTGCTGGTTCTGCACATGTCCACAAGAACAAACTGACCGCGCAGGCTTGAGAATAGCTTTGTTGAAACTGGCTGATGACGGAGCGGTTTCCTGAGAGTGGGTGGGAAACTGCTCCTCAGTACACACACCACTAGGACACAGGAGATCAGGAGAAAGTAGCAAACTTTGATATAAATTTTTAAAAACAGTAATTATAAAAACAGAGTAATTAAATTAAAAGGAATAATTATAAAAATGCCTTGAGAGTGTGCTTCAAAGTGACTATAGGGGCATAGGGGAGACTAAAAAAGTGGTACTGGTGACAGGTTCCCTTTAGATAATTCTACCCTCTCCCGTTCTGTAGTATGCTATGAGAATTATTTTCAAACATCAAGCTGAAAGCAAAGTGGTCAATCCTCACTCTCAGAGCTGAGTAAAAACTGGGAAATTAGATCAGCATCCATAGATATACACTATGCAGCCTGGAATATGGATTTCTAAAAGGGGAAGTACTGTAGCCTGTTTCTCTACTGTAGCCTGTTTCTCTAAACTAAGCAGAATTTATTTATAAATTATATTAGAAAAAATGTTCACAACACTCCCCCAACAATATTAAAAATTACCTCAAATGACGGTTGCTCAATAAAGCAAGACTGTCTCAAGCACTATTGGAACATACATGATTTTTTAAAGGGAACCTGTCAGCATAAATTGACCTATTCAACGACTACCAGTATGTTATCAAGTAGCTGAACACCTTCTAGATCATGTCTATTTCATGGTCCAGTGCGGTGGCATTGTCCAGAAACTCAACTTTGAATTGACATGTAATTGTATTGTATAAAGTCCTTTATTCTGAAGTGAGGAGAGCTTGACTTCAATGCTGAGCTGTCGCCTCCATGACTTTATACAACCAATTTACAGCTCACTTTAAAGTTAATTTTCTGAATGATGCCACCGAACTGAGCTAGGAAAGAAACATGATCTGGAAGGTGTTAATCTGCTTCACAACTTACATAAGATCAATTTCTGATGACAGGTCCCCTTTAAATGGAAATGTCACTATGCACAGTGAATAAGAATAACACTATTTTACACGTCCATGAGGAGCGCTCTTTCTATTTTTTGTTATATACTATGGATCCTAACAAGAAGGACTAACAGCTGCAAATATGTCCTGAAAAATTTGAATTGGAACCTGTACACTTCATTTAATTTTTACACCCCTGTTAATTTAATTGGGATGAACAGTTTTTTCAGGTTTCATAGAAATTACTTCAAAATGGCCAGGATAGTATCATTTGTAATAATGACATATAAATGTTAAAGGGGTCGTCCACTTTCAGTAAATAATTGCTATGGTTTGTGTAAGGAAAAGTACAATATTCCAATATACTTTCTGTAGAATTATCTCCTCAGTGTTACTGCTATACAATACAGATGTCATCCTAAACTGACAAATACATTTTATGTGAGTTTTACATCCTCCCATTAATACTAACATGCATTACAGTTACAGTGACCTATTACACACACTAACATATACATAAATACACTGTTACACAGGTAAATTTATAATCTATAACAGCCTTATTATTACTAAACACACTACCTGTTAAGATGGATTGTCAGCCAGGATCTCACTCTCCCTTCATCCCGGAACATTGACCGATGGGGAGTGCAGAGAATGGAGGAGACATAGAACACACATAAGTAAATAGTATTCATCTTGTGTATCTGGCTGTTGTGCTGATCCTACCCCCTTCTCTTCACTAACCCATTACAGACATGTAAAGAGATGGGGGAGTTTTGAATAGCAGGTTTGTGGATGATGTTCGGTGCACAGTAGATTATTTTTTAAACTGAGCCACTGCGGGAAGAAGGTAGACTGTGTGTGTGAACATAACAGCAGAGTGTACACAGAGCAGACGTGATGGAGCAGCTTCCTGTAAGCACTGAGCATAGACCCTTACCCTTTCCTGCCTCTCCTGTCTGTAGAGTTTCACCCTATGGATTGTTCTTAGCAACCAGAATGCAGGGCAGAAGGTAGAAATGCAGAAAAGAGAGAATTAGCAGAGAAACGGCTGCAAAAAGGTAATAAATGTGTACCTGAAAACTGTGAGTTTTGGGGTATTGCAGCTATAGGAAAAACCTTATAGACTTTACAGTTCTGCTTCAAGGTAAATTTTATGGTAAACCATATTTTTGGAATTATTTATTTTACAAACCTAGTTCCATTTCACTGTTAATAAATAGTACCTAGACCCTGCAACTTATACTCTGGCAACTAACCCCAATAAATACTTCTATAGGGGTTTCCCTTTCAGCAGTCACCTCATTTACACCACAGACTTGGACACACAGGATTACAGAAAAATAACTCCTCTATAAAAAAACACCATTATTGCAACCACTACTGACAATATGATGATGATGTCACAGCTTATCTTTTCCTTATCCACACACAAAGTATGTCTACCACAGACCTCAACGTGTCAGATCCAGTCTATTGCTATCTAAGGCCAGTTACAGTTGGGAGTCTGTTCCTTATGGAATAGATATACTGGTTTGGCTTAATCCCACATCATGTTTTTAGACTGCTTGTAGGTCATACTTGATGTTAAGGGGGCTGCCTTTCAAGGTAGCAAAAGGAGGTATTGTTTTCCATTTAACACCTTGGAAAACTTATTTGCATTCTTCCCAGAATTCCCTAGTGGAGCATCTATGGCTTTAAGTCTCCACATGCCTTTAAGGTGGCCTTAATTGGCATTGTCTCCTTAAGGAGAACACCTACTGTCTGATCGCTATCTAAGGCCAAGAGGCTGCTGAAAAGCATAATACTAAATACTGTTAACAGCAAAAGCTAATGAAGATGGCCATCCCCAGAATCTTGTCCAGAGAGTAGAAGAAACAAAAACCTCCAACCAGAAAGTAAAAACAGATCTGAAAAAGTGATATGTTTTGCTATTTTGTTGTAGGTGATACTTTCCCATTAACTAAGAGTGTTGTGCATGCATGGCCACTTCTTCATCCAAACTGACCACCAGATCAGCATTTCAGCATATCCGTAATCTCTACATAAGTGCAGGTATCAGATGCCATCACCATCAGAGACTTATGACATTGCTTGTGGACATCTCATGAATATCCCTTTAAATAGGTTGTCCAAGAGTCAATAACCATGTCCATTTACTGTCGCTGATTGAATTGTCAGCACCTGAACTGTAGGGCCCCCCTGATTAGCACTGAATTGGTCTCACCTTATCTAAACTAATGAATCAACATCATCAGATGTTGTGAGTAATTTCGAGACCCGTACAGCACTTGAACACGCCATTCTATTACAAACATGTTTAATATGTTTGTAAATAAGAAGATTAGTTCTATTATAAGTTGTTGAGAATTACTTTATAACATGTTTAATTATAGTCAGGGAATATTTTGATCCTTTAATCACTGGATATGTTCATCCGAATCCTAAAATTATATTCAATTTTGAATAATAAAAAATTTACCAGATAATAACACATTAGAAAAAATTTTGTGTTTCTTCTTCGTTAATGTATGGTATCAGTTTTTGAAACGTATCTGTTAAATATCGTGATGTCTGTTTACTTTTAAGTCTCATGTCACTTTACATAATGATTTTCGGCACATTTAATCAATGCACCATCATCTCAATGTGCAAGATGCCTCATTAATTCAACAAGAAAGATTGAATTACTAGGCAAGTTTACAAGCAGAAACAGGCAAGAAATTTAAAGGAAAGTGCAAATTGTTTGTGCTTAGCAAATTATTTATTGAAGTTTTCAATAAACTAATTATTGAACTATAAAAACAGGTCTTCTAGAAAAAAAAAGTCGATATAATTGTATTAATACATTTATAAATGCATTTTGACATCAAACCCAAAAAAAATATAACAGTTAAAAAATTACAAATATTTAAAACTGTTAAAAAAGTTAATATTAATGTTACAAAAAAAATTATAAGAATTTTCGGGAAACGTTAATTGAAAGTGCAGCTCTGGTTAGCCTAAGGTAATAAGCAATGTTTACATAAATCATTAAAAGTTCTTACTTGTTAGTAGCCATGAAAAATCTGAAAATAATGAGGAAAAACCTACAATTCAATATGCTTAATGAGCGGAAGTGTAACCAGTTTTAGGATAGTTTAACAGCTTTCAAGAGGTTTTCAACACTTAGAACATGGGTTAAATGCTGCAGAATGATAGAAGATATTAAATATGTGACCATAATAGCCACAGGAGGGAAATCACTATAGATGCCAAGTCAAGGACACCAAAGCAATCAGCAACATCAACATCCCCAACCTGTTTTAATGTTTTCCATATCAAGGGTTATGGTTCAAGAATTATTTTAATGATGAATACACTTTCATACACTTTTCAGACTTTTGCATCTTATATGTGAACTGTAAGCCAAGGCAGTTGTTACAGTTACTTATATGAAGAGTCAGACTCATAGGGGCAGATTTATCAAGCTGTCTGAAAGTCAGAATCCAACCAATCACAGTTCCCCTTTAAAATATTCATGAGCACTGGGAAAATGAAAGCTGAGCTGTGATTGGTTGCCATAGGCAACTAGAAATATTCTGACTTTCAGACTGCTTGATAAATCTGACCCATAGTCATGGAGGGTAAAATGGTTTCTGCTTTATACTTAAGCATGCAAACATCTTAATACCACACAGAGACATGCCTTTAGTATTGGGGAGTGGGAGTTGTTAGCCCCCTTACCAAAGTGCGCAGTACTATTATGGTGCAGCGTCATGTTGGGAGTAGCGAGATGGCTCATGGGCCACTCCACACACAGTGTGTGTTTTCTGCATATTGTAGCAAACACCATTAACACACAAGACCAGTGCTAGCAGTGATCACAGGTGTTATCCCTTTGTATGTCACCATCAACGTGTAAAAAATTGGGGCTCATTTACCAAGGGTCGCGGATTGCACTTTCGTTGGACCGTTCACGGTTTTTGGGATTTGCGCAACGAAGACAGGTATTTAACACTTGTCTGCATTGGGATTGTGTTGCACACGATCGGATTGTTGGGTTGCTGCACTGGCTTTCATGCAACAGTAATCAGGGGGTGTGCCGTTGGACGATCCGACTGATCGGACTGAGCGCGGGATTCAACTTTTAAATTGTGTCGCAAGACAATGCACTCACATGCACCAGGAAGAAGAAGGTGAACTCCGGCAGACCTGAGCGGGAAACCGACAGATGCAGGATATTGGGCGCACGATCTTAGTGAATTGTGGCACAGTGCATTCTCGTTGGACTCCACTGGACCGGGTAAGTAAATGTGCCCAATATGTACAAAATCCCCACTTTGAGGATTCCCCTTGAGAAAGGCAGGGACGTGAAATTCACGTCGGGGAAGCGACTACTCGTGTTAATAAATATGGGTGTGAATTGACTTTTTGTATCTGGCACTTGGCACTTTATATTTTCACTTTTCAACCTGCTATATATTAATTATTGTTTGATCTAGGCCGATATTACTTTTGAATGAATTGTTTTCATCTAAATTAATTTTTTTAATCATGATGTGGACATTTTTTTAAAGAACATAGATGTTTAAATCACCCCCTTTCCCTAGAACTGAGAAACAGTAAAACTCATAACCATGTTAGGCATCCCAAAAGTCCCGATCTATGAATAAATAAAAAGGGTTATTACTAGCGGTGAACCCCGTAACAGAAAATATCGACCAAATGTCCAAAACGCCAAGTTTTGCAACTCAAATGTCCCCAGTCTGTCCCTGACAAAGAGCTGGTTAGTCCTAGATCAAATGGTGTCCTGTGGGTCCCTAGTCTAGTGCATAGAACAATACAACTAATTCTCTCTCACATTAGTGAGTCAGTGGGAAGATTCTCCAAGACCCGATCCGGTACCACAGTAACAATTGACTTTGTGGAACAAATTCTCCCATCTCCCTACTGCATCTCTGGAGCTAAGTCACAGTGATCCTGGGGTTCTTCTTTACCTTTTTCTCCAGGGCTCTTCTCCCGTGATTGCTTAGTTTGGCTGGACAGCCACTTTAATAAAGAGTTGTGGTCATCCCAAAACGTCTTCCATTTTAGGATTATGGAAGACACTCTGCTTTTAGGAACCTTGAGTGCTGCAGAAATTCTTTTGTAACATTGGCCAGAGCTGTGCGTTGCCACAATTCTGTCCCTGAGCTCCTTGGGCAGTTCCTTAGACCTCATGATTCTCATGTGCTCTGACATGCACTGTGATTTGTGAGGTCTTATATAGACAGGTGTGCATCTTTCCAAATCAAGTTCAGTATGTTGAATTAAACACAGATGAACTCCATTGAAGGAGTAGAACCATATCAAAGAGGATCAGAAAGAAATAACCAGCATTAGTTAAATTTTAGTGTCATAGCAAAGGGTCTGAATACTTATGACCGTGTAATATTTCAGTTTTTCTTCTTTAATAAATTAGAAAAAATATCTACATTCCTGTTTTTTTCTGTCAAGATGTGGTGCAGAGTGTGTGTTAATGAGCAAAAAAATACGTTTTTTGATCTTACCAATTGGTTGCAATGAAACAAAAAGTGACATTTTAAGGGGTCTGAATAATTTCTATACCTATTGTAGCCTATCCTGTAGATGTATATAGGTTATGTTTTGGTAGAAAAGATTTCCTATAGTTGTTTTACAGTATAAAAAGATGAGAGGGTACATATTGTGTCGTGTACTTAAAATACAGCAGAGTTAGAACATCCAGACACTTTGTGTCTGAGACAATAAACTTGGGGAAAGTTGCACCACGTCAGCTCTAAAAGCAGTAACCAAGGAAACCATTTGCTGAAGAATATAATATTCTGCGGTCTAAACATGGTGCTGCACCAGTAATTACTTTCTATGTCAGCACTTACATTTATGTGGCAGGTCAAATCTACTTCAGTTCTCTCTCTCTGACGTCATATTCTAAAAACAACATAAAAGAAAATGCCTTTCAGATGCAGCCAAAATCCACAGAAAGAATGAAGAGTGTATATGTCTGTACAGCATTTTATAGGACAATGCAACTTTTAGTCTGGATGTATATACAATATTATTATAATGAATAGGACATGAGATGAAGATTGCTTATTATCAGTAGCTCCAGCATATTCCAAAGTCATGTACCGTGTCCTGAATCACTGTTACCCACATCAGAATTTCAAATTTTGGCCAAACTTGCAAGGAGGAAATTTACCTATAAGTAAGTTACATGCTGGTGTGTGTGCCTCCTGAATCAGGATAGATTCTTCTTGTTGCTTCAAATAGCCATGTTTTTGAGAAAACTGTTTAAAATTATGCAAAGTAGCCTCAGGGGCTCCTGTTTACATAAAAGCAGCTCTTATTGGCTCTGTTGTCTGCTAATTATTTACACCTCCATTCAGTGTTTCTACCCACCTCCTCCCTCCCCAGCCAGACAGTCAGTGACGCCCATCCGTGGATGTCTCCCCCAGTGTGCAGCTAGTTGCTCAATGAGAAGATGACCAAGCATGCATCGGCTGGGGAGGGTAGAAAGGTTTGGAGCAAAAACGCTGAATAAAGGAGTGAATAATTAGCAGACATAGACAGGAGCCCTTGAGGCTCATTTGCTTAATTTTAGGAGGAACATGCCAGTGTAAGTGTGCTTGGTATAGAAGCCATCCATGTTGTAGATTTCCTTTAATATTTTGGATTCCTGAAATTTCTTTTGTTTGTTAGAAGACAATGACAACAAACCAAAATATGACAAAAGTAAGCAAAATGTAATAAATCTCTGCTGTTTGATGACGATTGATAATAGTAAGGCTGAGAGAAAAATAAGTACTTGTTTGTGTTCGTCTAAGTCGACTACTATGGACCCGAGATCGCTGCTGTGATCCTGATTTCCATTTCTCGTAGTCCACAATAGATAAGCCAAAAGTGCTTTGTTAATTCCTTGTAGAAAATGATTGTAGTGTAGCAGCAACAAACGAGGAACAACCCAACCGGTGGCTAGTTCCCATAACAGTTCCGTCAAAGTGACGTCACTCTTACTATGGATTGTCAGGAGAAGGAGGAATACTTCTATTTTACACTTTTAAAGAACACAGCTTTATTCATCAAGGAGTTATGTAACTGGTAGTGACGATCCTCCATATATACACTCACCGGCCACTTTATTAGGTACACCTGTCCAACTGCTCGTTAACACTTAATTTCTAATCAGCCAATCACATGGCGGCAACTCAGTGCATTTAGGCATGTAGACATGGTCAAGACAATCTCCTGCAGTTCAAACCGAGCATCAGTATGGGGAAGAAAGGTGATTTGAGTGCCTTTGAACATGGCATGGTTGTTGGGGCCAGATGGGCTGGTCTGAGTATTTCAGAAACTGCTGATCTACTGGGATTTTCGCGCACAACGATCTCTAGGGTTTACAGAGAATGGTCCGAAAAAGAAAAAATATCCAGTGAGCGGCAGTTCTGTGGGTGGAAATGCCTTGTTGATGCCAGAGGTCAGAGGAGAATGGGCAGACTGGTTCGAGCTGATAGAAAGGCAACAGTGACTCAAATCGCCACCGTTACAACCGAGGTAGGCAGAAGAGCATCTCTGAACGCACAGTACGTCGAACTTTGAGGCAGATGGGCTACAGCAGCAGAAGACCACACCGGGTGCCACTCCTTTCAGCTAAGAACAGGAAACTGAGGCTACAATTTGCACAAGCTCATCGAAATTGGACAGTAGAAGATTGGAAAAACGTTGCCTGGTCTGATGAGTCTCGATTTCTGCTTGCGACATTTGGATGGTAGGGTCAGAATTTGGCGTCAACAACATGAAAGCATGGATCCATCCGGCCTTGTATCAACGGTTCAGGCTGGTGGTGGTGGTGTCATGGTGTGGGGAATATTTTCTTGGCACTCTTTGGGCCCCTTGGTACCAATTGAGCATTGTTGCAACGCCACAGCCTACCTGAGTATTGTTGCTAACCATGTCCATCCCTTTATGACCACAATGTACCCAACATCTGATGGCTACTTTCAGCAGGATAATGCGCCATGTCATAAAGCTGGAATCATCTCAGACTGGTTTCTTGAACATGACAATGAGTTCACTGTACTCAAATGGCCTCCACAGTCACCAGATCTCAATCCAATAGAGCATCTTTGGGATGTGGTGGAACGGGAGATTCGCATCATGGATGTGCAGCCGACAAATCTGCGGCAACTGTGTGATGCCATCATGTCAATATGGACCAAAATCTCTGAGGAATGCTTCCAGCACCTTGTTGAATCTATGCCACGAAGAATTGAGGCAGTTCTGAAGGCAAAAGGGGGTCCAACCCATTACTAGCATGGTGTACCTAATAAAGTGGTCGGTGAGTGTAGATGTTTACACCTTCAAGCATTGGTGGTACCAATGGTTCTACCAAGATTAATTCAGATGTATATTAGACTCAATAATTTCTATATCTCCACAATGCTTTTCAAGTTTTATGCACAATGAACTGCTTAACTATAAAACTATGTGTTACAGCATTAAGCTACATTACATGTTAAAAATAAAAAGTGAATATGATGGCCCTGTTCTTAATGTTAATTCCTTAAGTGTTTATTTTAAAAGAATATTTTTTCAATCAAATTGTAAAAAAATTTTGTATCATAAAAAATAATCAAAAGGTAAAAAGCTCAATTTCTTAGTTCAGGCCATTTGGGACCAATGTTTCCAAGTTAAACATCCACTGACTTTAAGCCCTTAACATTTGGTTGATAAAATTCCCACCCCACCAATGATCCTTTGAATTGTCCTTCATGTTTTGTTTTATAATGTCTTGATACGGGATGTCCGTCAAACTTTCATTCAATATTCTAGAAATGCATAAATATGTATATATACAGTAGGGGCGCTGTATGCAATTTTATATTGTTCTCCAGTAACCCCTTCCTTTCCAGAACTGAAAACAGTTTGTCCTAGTTTAGTATGTTTGCAAATTTTACCTGCATAGCAAGGGTGGAAACCTGCTTTACATAAAAAGTGACCTGTCTATACATGTTACTTTGTGTTACATGCCACCAAATTGCCCACTTTCCTGAAAATAAATCTTCGGTATTTAGGTAATAATTCACCCACAATTTTATCTTCTGTTAAACTATGCCAATGTTTATGGATAAATTATTTTAACCCCTTAAGGACGCAGGCATTTTGTAGCTCAGCCCCATGTTTTGTATTCTGATATGCATCGCTTTATACGGTTATAACTTTTCAACACTGTTAGTTATCAAAGCGATTCTGAGATTGTTTTGTCCCCACATGTTGTACTTTATTTTAGTGGTAAATGTTGACTGATAAGTTTTGCTTTTTTTGCAAAAAAAAAGAAAAAATGTGGAAATTTGTAAAAATTTTTGAAATTCTAAATTGTTGCATTTTCGGGCAGATAGATTTACCACCTAAATTAGTTGCTGAATAACATTTCCCATATGTCTACTTAACATTTTCATAATTTTCGAAATGTCTGGATAATTTATTTTGATGTCACGCGGCTTAAAAATCAAATATCGATTTTCCGTAATTTTAGAATTGACTATTTTAGGGATAAATACTGTTTTGAATGAAATTTTACATATTTAACATAAAAAAAATAAAAAATGTATATGATCAACCCATTTTTAAATCGGCACCCCTCAAACTATCAAAAACGGCTTTTAGGAAGATTGTTAACCCCTTGAGAACTTCATAGTAATTAAATCAAAATGGAGGTCAAATTTTGTTAGTTATATGTTCACTTAGCCCTAAAATTGACACATTTCCAAAAGATAAAAAAGAGAAAACCTACCTTACAATTTGTTATGCAATTTCTCCCGACTACAGAGACCCCCCACATGTGGCCGTTACAGCGAGTCGCAGAAGGGGAGGAGCACCATGCAGATGGCAGGATTTTAGTTTCCTCATTGGCTTCTTTTGTAGGCTATAAAATTTTAGCTTTTTTGTTATTGTTGCCATGTGATGGCATTTGATGAGATGAGATGAGAAGTTGGGCAATCGTGCCTTCGTGGATCCCAAGACGGCAGTGAGAAGTTTGCAATTGTGAGAAGTTTCTTTGCTATCCTCTTACCTTTCTTGTGACTCTGAACATTATTTTCCTGGAATCCTGACCTTGGCTCTTGTTCAGACTACTCTTCCATTTTAGGGATTTTATACTTTGTTTGCGCTCTCCTGGGCTCCGGCAACTATCCTTATCTGTCTGTATTGTTTAATCCTCGTCTATGTGTTTTGCACTTTGGCACAGGGATCCTCTTCTAGTTTTGCACCCACCACCTAGGGTGGGCTGGGCAATAGGAAGGCACAGCTGGGGAGGGAATTAAAATCTAGATCCACTGTCTTTGTCCTCAGTCTGTTCCCAGACTCTTTGTTACAGAGGGTTATATATTAATTAGGAGTACAGGGTGGGATATAGTTATTATCCTAGGAACAGTACACTGCAAATTACTTTGGTAATTTCAAAGGCACAGTGTCCACAAAAAGATATAAAGTCAACAGGCCACACAGACCGTGTACTTTATCAACATCTAACAGAACCAGCAGTGTTTATTTCCTGTTGTGGATTATAATAATTATTAATAATTCCTTTATTTATATAGCGCACACAGATTACGCAGCACTGCGCAGAGCATGCCTAATTGGTCCCTGGCCCCATGGGGCTCACAATCTAATCAATCTACCTGTATGTTTTGGAGTGTGGGAGGAAACCGAAGGACCCAGAGGAAACCCACACGAACAGGATAGCCAAATTGTGATTGCCCAATGGCTAACCTCTTGTGTATTTAATAAGTGTGGCCCTTATCTTATGATATCTTATAATCTGATTTGGTTGCACCTTTTGAAACCTGTAACAAATTTGCCCGGAGATGACCAAATAGTGAAGCATACTATGCTATTTTATTTAGTACCAAAAAATGAGTTGGGTATTAAAATCCAATAGATCCAGTATATTGTAGTCTATGTTGGCCTGTTAAAATCTTTTGGCCCAATAGGCACTTATGTGTTATGATGTAGGATGGGAAACTGTAATGGGGATGGAGAGATGTGTTAAGTTAGTGTGAGGTGTTTAGGAGGACCTGTATCCGATGAAGGGTGTTTGCTAAAAAGCCCTGGACATCTCTCCAGTAACCTAGAGGTTAATGCAGACATGTAATAAGCAGGAGTAGTCTGTTTTGTCTATGTTGGTGTAACTAGCATAGACACCTTTGTAAAGTCCATAGGGGCCTGCTGTGGCATCAATGCTTGACAAAGGCTGGTATCAGAGCTGAAACCTTGCTGGAGGTGGAATAAACAACACTTCTTTTCACTATAATGGAGTGCTGCCGTTTTTCTTTGGATAAATACATAGATTCTTGTTGGTGACAGTGCCGGATAGCACCTATTACTTAGGATACTTAAAGGAAATCAACCAAGTGTAAAAAAACACCTAGAAATACTCACCTCTGCTCCTCTTCATCTTGTTCCTGGCGGTGTTGAGAGCGGAGGTGAGTATTTCTAGGTATTTTTGTGTTTTTACAACTAGTTGATTTCATTTAAGGACTGTGCTATTGTTTTGGTATATATATATATATATATATATACTGTATACATCGTGTGCATTTCCTAGATGATTTGTATATAATCTCCCCCAGCTTCTACAAATATAATCAAGCATGCATTGCATTTTCCTTTGGTTGTTAACAGGAAACACCTCCTTTTCCTTTGGGACTATATATTGGCAACACGTTATCCTGTTTCTTCAGTTCCTCTTGGAATTGTCTCCATAAGTGCATTCATTGTACTAATAAGATTTCCCTATACCCTCCAGAAAATATAATGCTGCTTAATGTAAATTTATGACACTAGTAATATGTCAGTGCTTATGTATTGTGTTAAAAGTAGTCTATTAGCATAAAAACTGTCAGTGTTAGGCAGCAGCTCTGTGTAACTACTCCATTGTGTGTAGCAACAGGACTGTGAAAACCGGATTTGTATTCTGATGGACTTGAAGTGAAGTATCCTCAAACTGCTGTACTGTGCTCTGAGTAACGGCTGTACCAATGAACTAGAAGCCTGCTACAGCTGTTATTCAGAGGGAACGTTCCTTTTACCCTATGGGGCAAATTTATCAAGCTGTCTGAAAGTCAGAATACTTCTAGTGCCCATGGCAACCAATCACAGCTCAAATTTAATTTTTCCAGTGCTCATGAATATTTTAAAGGGGAGCTGTGATTGGTTGCCACAGGCAACTAGAAATATTCTGACTTTCAGACAGCTTGATAAATCTGTTTTCCGAATGTCATTTTAAGAAATTCCATTGAATGGAATGTATCATCAAATAATGAGCTATTGTTTGAATCACATTTTTATGTTGAACATATAGGGGGTCATTTACTAAGGGCCCGATTCGCGGTTTCCCGGCGTGTTACCCGAATATTTCCGATTTGCGCCGATTGTACCTGAATTGCCCCGGGATTTTGGTGCACGCGATCGGATTGTGGCGCATCGGCGCCGGCATGCGCGCGACGGAAATCGGGGGGCGTGGCCGAACGAAAACCCAACGTATTCGGAAAAACCGCCGCATTTAAAAAACGAAAAAGTGCCGCTCGGGAAGCGCTTACCTTCACCTGGTCCGAGGTGGTGTATTCCGGCGCGTTGAGATTTTCAGCGCAGCAGCGCCACCTGGTGGACGGCGGAGGAACTACCTTCATAAATCCCGGCCGGACCCGAATCCTGTGCAGAGAATGCGCCGCTGGATCGCGAATGGGCCGGGTAAGTAAATGTGCCCCATAGATATAATTTTTTAAAAAGGTGTATTTTTATTTTACAGATCATTATCTATATTTTAGCTAGTTATCTTTCACATTGACCATTAAGCCTAGTAATAGTCTGGCACTTCCTGTTCTGAACACATTTCACTGCTTCTGTCAGTTTTCGTCAGTCATCTCATTATCATCACTGCAATGACAGGTTACACCAATGTTATAGAACCTTATTTAAATAGCACAAATTTGATAAATTTGCCAGAATTTTCCCAAAAAATTGGTCAGAATTTTATTTGTTACTAACATTATTTCAGAATAATGAGAGAGTTTATGTGCGTTTTTATCACTGTACGCTGTATCAATATGGTTGTGAAACAATGACTTTTCAGTCCATTTTTTATTGTCAGAACTGTATCTGCACCTGTATGATTTTTTTGTTTATCTTTGCATAAAACTGCATACAATGTTATGAGTTTTTTTTGCGGACCCATTGGGAGAATCAATGTGTCGCAGGGTACACCAGTGCAGAGTTTCAGATTTATCACTGTGTTGATGAAATTGCCATAGTGCAAGGGTACATTCACATGGCTGTCTGGGGGGATGTATATGTGGCCGCATATATGTCCCCATAGACGGCAATGGCAGCCCGGCGGAGGTACAGTGCCACACATGTGTGGCACCGCTCCGCGCTGTACACCGGGAAAAGATAGAGCCGTGCGCTGCAGTTCTCAATGGAGGGGGGAGGGGTCACCTCCTCTCCAGCGCACAGTCGTATGCCCGGCTGCAGCAGGACGGGCATACGACTGTGTAAATGTACCCTAAGACTGTCAAGTACTACTTTGCAGCATCTATTACTTGGTCACGTTCTCTTAGTTGTACCAGTCGGGAAAGTGTCAAAAAAGGGTCTAAGAGCATTAATAAATGTGGTTGCAGTCATTTTAGTATTTTAGCCATTTTGTAATATGAATGACACCAGTAGATTAGTAAATTCCTCCCCTTGACTTCTATTCGTGTCCATGGTTTGCAAATCTAAAAAAAAAGGACATGCTCCTAATTTTTTCTGATCTATATAGAATATGCTAATAAACCAGCAAAGACTATTGGTGAAATCTCTGCACCCCCTATAGGGGGTGAATATCACGTGCTGCATTTCGATGCTGTAATTCTGCAGTGTAAAAAAGCAGTTAAGGGAATAAATAATAATATTTCCTTTATTTATATAGCGCCTACAGATTACGCAGCACTGCGCTTGCCAAATTGGTCCCTGTCCCCATGGGGCTCACAATCTAAACAACCTAACAGTATGTTTTGAAGTGTGGGAGGAAACCAGAGGACATACGCAAACACGGAGAAAACATACATGCTCTTTGCAGATGTTGACCTGGGTGGGATTTGAACCCAGGACCCCAGCGCTGCAAAGCAGAAGTGCTACTCACTCAGCCACCGTAGGGTATGGGATTCATGAGCCACAGGATTTCTTATCCACAGCAGTTGTCATAGCATTGCTATGGGCCTGGTGCCGAATGTAAAGGTTGAGCTCCTGCTCCCTGACAAAGCAAAATTGCAGTATTGAACCCATCACACACGATTTTTGGGTAAATACTGCATACATTACACAATGAGCGAAGCTACCGTTTGGTCCCCCGTGGATAGGGATGAATGTATAGAATAAGAAAACTGCCTCAAAAATGCTTAGCGCAAATGATTCAATATGGAAAGAGGTAAATAAAATGATAAACAATAATAAAGTCTGATCTCTTAGGGAATCTGTCCAGCAGCTCTTTCATCTTTTCTTCATCTGTCTTGAGAGTGTGATACAACACTATGATGTAATGTACAGCCGTCTGCAGCTACTATCTAGCACTGTTATATATTGCTGCACTAAAGAGAGGCAGGATAACTGCATGGAAATACATGTCAGAAGCAAATCATTGGAAACCACTTGGTCAGCACTATAAAAATAGAAAGATAGAAAAATACAATGTTGTATGGCAGACATAGAGGTATAGGCAAATATTTCATTTGTAGGGGAAATGTTTATGACTGAAGAATCCATCCCGTACATCTGAATTTTGTCAGATGAATGTAATGGTCACAGAAATTTCTACGTGTATCAAAAACAGATTTAGTGGGCAAGAAACAGTCTCTTGCTTTAGAAGAATACCATAAAAATATCAAATTCTACAGCATGAAACATAAAGTAATCTGACACTGTATCTACACAGACACAGGGCATCATTAGTATAGAATCCACATAGCCCGCACTTACAGACTACACCTGGAACCCAAGCAGTGTCCAACTGGGTTATGAAGGGGCTAAAGGAGGTGCTGATCTTGAAGGCCTACCCTCAAGCTAGAGGATAATTTTAGAGTCTGGGCCCAAAAGAGGATTCTCTGGTTGGACAGTCAGATGTTGCGCCCAAGTGACCCAGCGATTCCTTGCATTTAAAGAAGACCCGTAACCAGAATTGTATTCCTTACACCAGAAATACCTGCTGGTAAAGTGTTAAAAGTCCTCCCCAAATCGCCTAAAATGATCTGCGACTGTGGCATTGTACCTTAATTATAGCAGGTTTTCACCTATAAATCTAATGACAAGTTCCTACAGCAGTATTTTAACATTTTCCAATCATGTGCAACATCCCCCACCGGGGCTTAGCCTTTTCTTGTGGCCTGGAGGCAGCTCGGGCCCAGAATACCGGAGTGACTGGCGGTTGTGCACGCTGATGTCATGGTGCTTGGTATGGGGACAGGAGGGCTGTCCTACAGCCTGGCAGGTCTCCAGCAGGTGGTATTTGCAAGAAATATGGAGGGAGAGGCTGATGTACTGGTTCTCCCTAGGGCAACTTCTAAGTGTCTGTAGGATGAGTCCCTGGGTAATGGATGGGGAAGCCTTTGGTGGTAACAGCCGTATCCAGGGATCAAGCTGAGGCAACGTTGTGCAAAATAACTCACGGTTCTTTATTGAACAACAGCAGGCAACAGGCCTAAATGATCTCACAGCAGATTCGGATTACTGGAGTGGTCATGAAGAGTGGTCCTCAGGAATAGCTCACCAGCCTGGTAGTAGATGCAGGCTGGGATGGAGCTGTGTATAACTGTGGAAGCTGCAGCTCGGAGTCTCCTGACTCTGGTCCTGGGATTAGGATAAGTATCAGCGCTGATGGTGTACTGACACTGTCTCTCTCTCTCTTCACTCTGTACATGTGCTAAGACAAGACCCTGTGCTCCTCCCTGCCCAGGGGTTTTATGCTTCTGGTCAGGGGGTAGCACTTCTCCAATCACACTCCAGGGTACATGGCAAAAAACATAATTGGTCAATAAATTACACCCACTTAACCATTGCCTGTTCAGGTAGGATCTACAGCTGCTATTACGTAGTGTCCAGTTTCTAGAACCTTCATAGTGGGTTTGCGACTCCCTCAGTCAGCTCCTAACCTGGAGAGGGCATTCTTCGCAACTGCCAGCCTGCCTATGTATTGGCAGGGGTGTTGCACATGTTTATATATTAAAAATTAATTCCTATTTTTAAAGTTTTAAAAAGTTGCAGGCTCCCTGCCAGAACGTTTACCCAAGTTGCTGGGGGCTTGTGCTATTTTCAGGTAAGTTAGTGACTGGGCCAATGTCCCATTCAGCTTCCTCTTCCCCTCATCCTTCTGCCAACATCATCCTCTTTCCAACGGCTCCTCTGCCTGTGATATTTGCTGCGAGAGGGATTGCGTCTCCTCTGTGTCACTGTACATGTGACACATCGTGGAACTGGCTTTTTAAAACAGGATGACATTGCAGAGGATGGGGGGAGAGAAGAAGCTGAGCAGGATGTTGGCTGAGTCACTCAATGAATCACCTGAAGATAGCAAACGCCCCCATGATAGATAGCAAACACCCCCATGACTCATGGGAGAATTGTGGCAGACTGCAAAACTTAATTTTAGACCCATATCAGCAATTAATTGTTAATATAATAACTTTATTGGAAACAGTTTAAATACTCTTGCAGGAACCTGTCATTAGGTTTAAAAGTAAATTACTGATGATAGGTTTCTTTAAAAGTATGAATACTGTAGGATCTATTATACTCCAGTTGAAGGTTTAGCCCAAGCCAAATTTGATGTGTGATTCTGAATTATAAATCTGGTGCATGACTGTCTGACTGGCAGCTAAACTTGTAAATTCCATTTCCATTGTTGTGCTAATTTTAGCACCCCCGCACAATGGTATATTATCTATGTCTGAAAAATATCTCAATTGATTATTGGTTGATTTTGAATATCATGTCTGTAATGTAGGTATTCTGGACAGACTCTGAAATAATTGTGTCACATTACCCGGTGTAACATTCATTTTGTATGAAATTTGGTATTTGTAGTATAATAGTGTTTTCAAAGTCTTTTTCCTTTGTACATTTATACTACAGATTGCAGAAGGTAACGTTGAGAGCTAGTCTTTGCTTTTTGAGAACATTGTACAAGTTTGATTTGGGAGAAGTAGAACCTGAATCAATGTTTAAATGATATGTCTAGACTGCATCCTGCGGCACAATACAGAATTCCTTAACAAAGCTCGATTATAGTTTAATAGGAGCCCTGCTTCTTGTAAATTTATAATCATATTAAAGGGGCATTCTAGTATAAACTCATTGTCAGTATTCATTGCTCTCTTTAGGATTCTTGCAGAATCTCTAATTAATATTTTTAGTCATTACTTATTTAAGAGGAATTTGTCATGTAAATATAGAGTAAAAAGCCACCAGCAGTTTGTTATGGACTGGTGTTTTTTGTGTCCCAATAACTGTGTATTAAAGGGGTATTGGAGTCTTAATAGATCATCTATCTTTAGTAAAGGAGAATAAATAGGTAGAAGGAGCAGCACTGTGGATAACCGGATTAAATCCAATGTGGGTGCAGGCTTCAAGGAACTGACTCAGGATTCCATATGCATACAAACTCCAAGGAAGGAAGCAGCACTCCAAGATAAATAGTGAATGCTTATTCCACCAGTGGTAAGAGCTACGTTTCGGCTGACTCTATGCAGCCATTCTCAAGCATTAAAGGGGTATTGGAGTCTTAAAAGATCATCTATCTTTAGTAAAGGAGATCAATTTCAAATTGGCAAGGATTCAACAACCCAACAGCCTGCCTATCTTCTTCCTGAAATGTTCAAAGTGCTCCGATGAGCGCCACTTCTGCTTTGCGGGTCGTTGACATCACTTTGCCTGTAAGCAGCTATGTTACATTGAAGTGATTAGGGTACCGGTAAGCTGAGCTTTCTGAAATGGGGGTCACTGTACAGATTCCCTCTTTAGCTCAAAGAAGCTATGCTTCACCCTTAGAGAAGTTAGTTATTATCAATTTCTTTTGGATGCATAAAAATCATGTTGTGAAAAAAGAACATTTTTCCAATCTAATTTCCCTAATCCTATCCGTCTCTGAAATGTATCACCAATAAGAAAAGGTTCTAAGTGTTACATCTGTGTCTGGTTTTTCTGCAGTTGGTACTGTCAGGCAGAGAAGATGCTGAATACCATCTGCTGCTTTTCAATAGGCAGTCTAAACAGAGCTCTGTTGGCTGGACTGCTGGCTCTCTGCAATCCTAGCTCTGAACCAGCATGGTTAACACTTTCACACTTTCAGAGGTCTGCCCCTCTCACATGGAGCGTTCGTCATACCCTAATAAACACTGTGTGTGTTATCCTCCATTGCTGGCTTTCTTGTCCATACATTTGCTTGCTATCTGTTTTTTTATATATTTGGCTTACGTTCTTGACTATTCTGTTTATATTCTGTTTGGTGCAGGGAGGGACTGTCTTTATGGTTGTCCCTTGTTGCCTAGGATACACAGAGGCAAGCATGCAGGGCTGCTGGTGGGCTAGAGTTTTAGGGTTTACTGTCCTGTCTGTGGTGCCTGTGTGTCCCCTTTACACTTAGCATAAGCTGTAAGCTTAAAAAGGGATAGCCACTAATAAAACCAGGATAAGTACAGACCCAAATAGGGTAATCCATATTGTACTTTTCCCAGTAAAGTTTGCCTGTAGTCCACAGGAGCAACAAGTCACCAGACCAATCGGCAGCAGAACTCTGGACATTCTGTTATATCCTGTGTCCAGATTTCATATGACCTATGGAGGTGGTCATGCAGTCCATCTATACGTATACACACCTCCCTATGATAACCATTCCAATATCAGTGGTCTGAGGAGGATGCCAAGGATATCCTCACAGCCCACCGACACTCTCTGATATGGGTTATCATGGAGGTTGTTATCATATAGGGGACATACATACATCCACTGGAAGCCAGAGGATTCGGGACATTCCAAAAAGTCCCTATTCCTGCTCTTGGCAGGTTACGTCAGAACCACCACTCCACTGCAACATTTTTAGAGCTGTGTAATTATTGTAGACTGTTACCTATGTGACATACACTCACCGGCCACTTTATTAGGTACACCATGCTAGTAACGTGTTGGACCCCCTTTTGCCTTCAGAACTGCCTCAATTCTTCGTGGCATAGATTCAACAAGGTGCTGGAAGCATTCCTTAGAGATTTTGGTCTATATTGACATGATGGCATCACACAGTTGCCGCAGATTTGTCGGCTGTACATCCATGATGCGAATCTCCCGTTCCACCACATCCCAAAGATGCTCTATTGGATTGAGATCTGGTGACTGTGGAGGCCATTTGAGTACAGTGAACTCATTGTCATGTTCAAGAAACCAGTCTGAGATGATTCCAGCTTTATGACATGGCGCATTATCCTGCTGAAAGTAGCCATCAGATGTTGGGTACATTGTGGTCATAAAGGGATGGACATGGTCAGCAACAATACTCAGGTAGGCTGTGGCGTTGCAACAATGCTCAATTGGTACCAAGGGGCCCAAAGAGTGCCAACAAAATATTCCCCACACCATGACACCAGAACCACCAGCCTGAACCGTTGATACAAGGCAGGATGGATCCATGCTTTCATGTTGTTGACGCCAAATTCTGACCCTACCATCCGAATGTCGCAGCAGAAATCGAGACTCATCAGACCATGCAACGTTTTTCCAATCTTCTACTGTCCAATTTCGATGAGCTTTTGCAAATTGTAGCCTTAGTTACAGGAGTGGCACCCAGTGTGGTCTTCTGCTGCTGTAGCCCATCTGCCTCAAAGTTCGACGTACTGTGCGTTGAGAGATGCGCTTCTGCCTACCTTGGTTGTAATGGGTGGCGATTTGAGTCACTGTTGCCTTTCTATCAGCTCGAACCAGTCTGCCCATTCTCCTCTGACCTCTGGCATCAACAAGGCATTTCCGCCCACAGAACTGCCGCTCACTGGATGCTTTTTCTTTTTCGGACCATTCTCTGTAAACCCTAGAGATGGTTGTGCGTGAAAATCCCAGTAGATCAGCAGTTTCTGAAATACTCAGACCAGCCCTTCTGGCACCAACAACCATGCCACGTTCAAAGGCATCAAATCACCTTTCTTCCCCATACTGATGCTCGGTTTGAACTGCAGGAGATTGTCTTGACCATGTCTACATGCCTAAATGCACTGAGTTGCCGCCATGTGATTGGCTGATTAGAAATTAAGTGTTAACGAGCAGTTGGACAGGTGTACCTAATAAAGTGGCAGGTGAGTGTATATCTTCTAAATTATAGTAATATTAGTTTCCCTTCTATATCAAAATGTAATTGTTTATTTCACTCTTAACACTGTATCTCTGCAAGACCCTGATTGTAGTATAAGGATGCCTAGAGAAGAAAAGCTACACTATTCTGAAATTATTGTATTAACTTGCAGGTCTGCAAATGATTTCCCTGTGCTGGGAGCTTTACTCAAGCTCCTCTGACTGCTAGCCTGCTCTATTCCTCCCCAACCCTAGACCAACACAGCTGGCATATGTAACAAGGCTTGGGATGCTCACAAGGCAAAAAGATGTAGAAAAATAGATTAGCCACAATTACCACTGCATTTCAGAAATCTAGGAATATCCAGCAAGCCCATTACCACTATGGACAGGTCATGCCTTGGTTTTAAATAATAAGAAAATAACATCATACCCTAGATGTATTGCAGAACGGGGATATATTGTGTTATGTACAATGTAACATCTAAAGATAAAATACTCATGGCAACACTACGTAAGAAAACAGTTGTAGGCTGAAATGTTGAGTTCTTATGTCGGCACATATGCATCGTCATTATTGTACTGACACCAGGAAGCAGTAGAGGACCCCAGTCTCGAGCAAAATGGGAACTGCTCCAAATATAGGAGGCAACATGGTTTTGTACCATTGTCAGCTATTTATAGGGATCAGGAAATCTCTTTAACATATTATAATCCAACACAGTTACTGATGTTTTTTTTCACAGAGACTGCTCCTACCTCAGTGCCCTTTCAGGGTAAAGTGATATCATAAAGTAGTGCTCTGCCGCACTGGTGTAACTAGAAGCTGATGGGCCCCAGTGCAAAGTCTGTGCCAGGCCCCCGACTATAATGTATGGTTTATAGTTACAGTCTTCTCGTATGGGAAAGTGACACCATAAGTGCCCCCTAAACCTCTTGGGCCCAGGTGCAATCGCAACCTCTGCACCCCCTAAAGTTACACCCTTGCTCTGCCGGGGAACTGAGAGCCACTAGCACAATGCAGTCCTCACAGAATGCAGATCTGGCTTAGCCCCCAAGATTAGATTTTTCTATAATTGGCCATATTATCACACAACATTGACAATATTTATCAGGCCACTACTTAACAAGGTGCAAATCTTGTACATATACAGGCGGTCCCCTACTTAAGGACACCCGACTTACAGACAACCCACAGTTACAGACAGACCCCCGCTGACCTCTGGTGAAGCTTTCTGAATGCTTTTCTATAGTCCCAGGCTGCAATGATCAGCTGTAATGTGTCTGTAATGAAGCTTTATTGATCATCCTTGGTCCCATTACAGCAAAAAATGTTTAAACTCTAATTGTCACTGGGGCCAAATTTTTTTTTGTCTGGATCTACAATTATAAAATATACAGTTTCGACTTACATACAAATTCAACTTAAGAACAAACCTCCGGACCCTATCTTGTACGTAACCTGGGGACTGCCTGCATCATGTTACAGTAAATTCTGCTATTCTGTTTACATAAGCATATACCGTATGTACTCAAGTATAAGCTGAGATTTTCAGCACAAAAATGTGCTAAAAAATGCAAACTGGGCTTATACTCGAATAAAAAAAAAATAAAGTCAATACTCATCTTTCTGACTGCTTGGCTATATATTGGGGACATGGGCTGGCTATACACTGGGTGCTGGCTAGCTGGCTATATACAGTGGGCCAACTAGCTGGCTATATACTGAGGGCAGGGGGCTGGCTAGCTATATACTGGGGGCAGCAGGCTGGCTAGCTATATAGTGGGGGACTTGGTCTGGAACCAATGCATTTCCCCCCCTAGGCTACTAAAGGGGTTTTCCATCAAAAAAGCAATCTATTGAAATGGGCTTTCTAGGAGGCCAGTCACATAATAAAGTGGAACCTTCCAGGTCCTACTGCACTACATTTCCTGGTATTTCTCCCAAAACCAATGGAAACAATGGGATCACGATAACCGGTTTTGGTCTCCCACGAATTAATTTCCCATGAATTACTTTCTCGTAAGAGTCTACATTAGACAGCACTCGGACAGAGTCATTGATAGTCCTTTGTGCTGGTCAGATGTTTGATCCGATCCTATCTGCAGAAATCGCAGCATGTACTACACTGGTCTGTGCCATGTATTAACTTTGCCTATTGAAGTCAATGCGTAATAAAAAAAGGGCGGCATTTGGATGCCATCCGAGTGTGATTGTCTATTTACATATGCAGAAACAATGAGCAGTAAACAATAGATGTGAATCTGAAACAACTTGGATGACACTGGGACTACAAAAATAGATGGTCGGGCAGTACTAGGACTGAAATCTAATAAAAATTCACTGAACAAAGTCGTATAATTTTACAGTCCTTCGGGGGCAAGCGATGATAGCTAGTGCCTCATCAGGTATAGTAAGACAATCAGGAAAGGGAGGAGCAGAAACTAGTAAGTAAATATTTATTATTAATTTGATTTGATGCAGTATGAAACAAAGATACCTTGAGAATGCTGTAGCTACACTGATGCAGGATCATATCTTGTTTAATGTGCTAAGTGGCTTTGCTGAAAAAACAATTAGAAGCTGGGCGCTTCTCCTCTGACATTAAGTATGGACTGCTCAAGAGAATATGTAATCACTGTGTTGTGCCTGAAGTAATCAATCACTGCACCATTCCCCAGCTGCTGTGTATGAGCGATCCTGCTCCAGCAGGTTAGTCCTCTAGACAGTTCATTAAGCTCCACGTGTAATGTGTTTATGTATGGCAGCCAGCAGCACCCAGCTTTCCCAAGGTCCTGAATATTATAATCGTTTTTTTCAGCAAAACCACTCAGCTAGGGAATTAAACAAGATATGCTTCTGCATCAGTGTAGCTACAGCATTCTCAAGGTATGTTTGCTTCATAATGCATGAAAACAAATTGTAGATTCCTTTTAAGTAAACATTTGCAGCAATCTTAAAGCATAACTGTCATTTAACATCATTTTTTTCTATAGTGTGCTGGAAGATGTGGTTAACATTGTTCTAATATAAATACATTAACAAATTCTGCTTAGTTTGTAAAAAAGAATCAAGCTACTCCCTCCCATAGAGATTTGTATTCCAGACTGTATAGTGTGTGTCTATGGAGGCTACATGAGCTAGAATCCAATCTGCCTGTGTTTGGTTAAACAGCTCTGAGAAGGGAGGATTAATAGGGAGGATTTTTGAAAATATTGCTCATAGCATACTACAACCTGGGAGAAAGCAGAAAGGGCTAGCACTCGCAGCTGTGTAACAAACAGGAGAGGAGAGAGAGACACCTTCAATCTGGTAGGTAAATTTGCCATAGAAACATAGAATTAATATTGTAACTATGGGGCACATTGCAGCCTGTTTCTTTCCAACCATGCTGAATTTTTTAATTACCGGTAAGTATATTAGAAAAAGAAAAAATATATTAGAAAACTTATATAAGAAAAATCATCTGAAATGAAAGTTACTCTTTAACTACTTTCAATAGGTTGTTATCATGCTGCACCGTGTTATCAGATTTTTCTCTGCCTTATGCATGTAAGGAATAAGTAGGGTGCATAGGTTTTGTAGACTGTAACCATAGAGACAGCTCTGGAGGTTTAAATAAAAAAAAAAAATCAATTTGCAATGTTACACTTATGTTTCTATTTTTGATACATTGTAGCAATAAAACAATGGTTGGCAATGTGGTTTAAAGCCAAAATTATGATAACATTCCAGATTTTTTTTAAAAAAAGAATCTAAGTTAAGAAAAATAAGACTGTTATATTAAAATCTATTCAATTAGATGCAAAACTTTTCAAGCTGTATGTTAGGGATGGAAGTAAAATAGCGTTGTCAGGAAACATGTTGATCTTAAATAATTAAGCAAAACATTTCAGCATGAGAAGAATGTCCATCCAGCGCTGGATGCTGTCCTCCCACAATGAGCAGGATCACAATTATGTTTATTGCTTAACATTGCAGTTGGATTTTTGGCAGGAGTCCGTGCAGTCGGTCAGAGCCAAACAAATGACATTCATCATTGCATTTGGAAAACATTATTTGAATGGACTACCATTTGGCACAATCACGATGCCTAATATCGTCTAGATGAAAATGACTGGGAGAATATGAACTTGCTGCCACCGAAGCTACACCATTTTATGTCAACGCAGATGAATAATATGAATAGCCGTCACCTGTAGGTCTTACTTATATAAAAGATACAATGCTCTGCCTAATTCAAAGTATATTTTACTTTGCTGCAAATTACATGCAGTCAAATAGTGCGTCTCCATGGCTGGGCTGTTATACAATAGCAGAGGAACAGATGGCGAATACTATTATTACCATTATTATTATTATTCAATTTACTTTTCAGACAATAATTCCGTGATATTACGCCATGAACCCTGGAACGGTGATAACCCATTTTACTTTGGGTAACTGTAAAAAACAGTATTGATATATTTAACACTAGTGCTATAGCTATAACTCTAGTAATAGTCACTGAATGTTAGCCACAGGCTTGTATGTAGAAACTTCTTACTGCTCCTAGTGTATTAATAGTTAATAATAATTCTTTATTTGTATAGTGCACACAGATTACGCAGCTCTGCACAAAGCATGTCAAATTGGTCCCTGTCCCCATGGGGCTCACAATATAAACAACCTAACAGTATGTTTTGGAGTGTGGGAGGAAACCAGAGGACACCCACGCAAATATGGAGAGAACATACAAACTCTTTGCAGATGTTGCCTAGGGTGGGAATCGAACCCAGGACCCCAAGGTAGGAGTGCTACTCACTCATGAAAGCCGACAGTTTGGGAACCTGGTTATTACACGATGGGTAATACCACACTGCCGGCTATGAAAACAGCGGGGTCCTTCAACATTAAAAACAAGGTAAGGGAAGACTGCAGACAAGGCTCTTACAGCATACCTGTCAAGATTGCAGCACTAACCTTACCTACAGCGTGCATGGACATGGGCCAAACACCTTATACTACTATGTACATATAATTGCTGATATATTGTTGATATTATCAATGATGATTAAATCATTTTCACCCTGTGGTATGGGAAATACTGAATACTGATATACCATACATAAAGCTTGTATGATTTTTTTAGCTGCCCTACAAGAGTTGTATTTGGTGACCTTATAAATGTGTGCTTTCTAAAAAAATAATTAGATTTTGGAAGTCCATTGTAGGAGTAGCTGTTTCAGGAGAGATTTTGATCAAGTTTGTAGATGAAGGTCAAATATTGCATGGCCTCTGTATCAGCAATGAAGAAGCATGAGCTGTGCGTTAAGTATACATTTACATATTTGGGGACACACTGTCTTTACTCTCTGTATTTTAGGACACTTCATGGGTACCATTAAAGTCAAGCATGATAATCCAGGGGCACATACTTATAGATGCAGGTACTGTGACTGTGGTAATCTTCTTATATTTGTTACCCATGGCCTCCTTCCTTCTAAAACCAACTTTTATAATCTATTCTAATGTGCCTGAAAGGCTCTGGTGGGTGTTACCAGAACTCCTCAGTGCTGTAGCTTCACAGGCTGTAGCTTCATTCACAATGAGAAGAATAGGTTCCTGCTGCTGCTAGATTACACAGCTAGATGGAGGTAGGAAAGATCAGGGGGTTGGTTTAGACATGTTCTGCTCATTGTAACAGCCTGTGAATCTACAGCACTGAGGGGCTCTGATAAAGGCCCCCAAAACCCTTCAGGATCATTAGCATAATTTAAAAACTTTATTTTAGAAGTATGAAGGCCACAGCTAACGAATTTAAGAAGATTACCACTTGATCTATGAATATGTGCTCCTGGTTTATCATGCTTGGATTTTGATGGCAGATTTTCCTTAATAACTGAGGAAAACAAAGGAGAAGTAAAGAAGACTTGAGCACCACTCTTTTTTATTGCCTATAGTGATTTACAGAAGGAGCAGAAAGAATTTTTCCTTTTCCTGCCCCTTTGTGATCCCATTCAAAGAAGAGACAGGGGAACACAAAATCCTCCCATGTCCCTCATAGAATATGTTGATAGGAATTTCACAACATCTTACGGAACTGAAGTGTTAACATTTTTTATAATTTTATGTTACCCAATATGTAAACATTTCCAATAATTAGTAAATTCCATATACGGTAAGCTGCACACATTTTTTTTTACAATGTTTCATCCTGTAAGTGTTACAACTAGAGCAGCTGTCACATATTAGAGTATCTCAATTGTAAAATTTTACTTTGTTTTTGACTAAGTATTCTAACAAAATGTCATTATTTTTTATGTCACAAAATTTCAATGATAAAATTGCTATATTACAAAGAGCTAATGATGAAACATTGATAGTGGCTTTTATTGTTTTCTCTATTTACATATACTTATTTCACCTGACAAGTCATTTCATGTATATGGAGGGAGCTCCCAGTGATCTAAGGAGTCGCTCTGATTGTGGACAGTTCTTACATATTCACAGCATCTACACCACAAATGTCTAATTACAACAAATTAAAAAGAGGATGTTGACTTGTACAGACTTATATGTTATTTATTAAATCTAAAATGACATAAAGACTTCAACCTGAATGTGCACGCTCCCTCACATCTAATAGTTGAAAAACAAGGGAATTATTATGTACTGTGCAAACAGTGGTGATACCAGTAACAAAATCATCCAACTTTGGGTGGCATTTGTCATGGTGGCGGGCAGTGTTTCCCTGTGAGAAATCCTTCTTTGAGTTCACTGTGTATCACACTAACTTAAAGGGGTTTTCCCACAAAAGAAAATTCTTACATTTCAATCCCCTAGTGATGTTAGCACAATAAATATAATTTTAACCCGTTACTTTACAATTTTACTCAGTTTTATTGCTGTTTTATCTCCTATCACTCAGTGATGGTCAGTGCATAATCCCAGGGTGGGGGCGAAAACTCTCTAAGCAGACACATTGTAGTTTGCAACTTTTTTCTGTCCTGGCAGGAAGTGAATCAGTGATTGTCTCTGAGCTCCATGCAGGGGGTGTGGCTACAGGCTCAGAGCAGAAAGACAGAAACTCAGCCAGCATGGCAAAATCCAAGAGGGAGGGCCGACGCTAAAGTCAGAAGTTACAGGGTCGTGTCTAGGGGCAACAAAATTGTGTACAGCAGGACTGATAGAGATTGGTTTGAATTATATCTGTGAAATGCTGTATTTTTGTTAATAACAGGGAATAAGAGAATTTGTTATTTTGTTATCCTGAGTACATATAAGAAACTTGTCTTCGTGGGAATACCCCTTTAACAGTGTACATTTTCTAAATGCTCAAATAGGTATTCAAAAGTAAAGGCCATATGCTTACGTTTTCAGAAATTAAAGGGAACCGGTCACCACTTTTTTCACAAATTCAGCTAGTGACAAGTTCCTATAGAGCCCTATTTACACAATGGCACCCAACTTTTACCAAAAAATGTTTTGCCTCACAAACCCAGAAAATTTACTTTGTGTCCAGCGCCCCCTCCTGTTCTCACTCCCTGAGTCCACTCTGACACGCTGCTGGATCTGACTGTATACCAGGTAACGGCAGAAAATTCATTTTAGGTGGTTGTGAGACAAACATTTTTAAGGTAAAATGTGGGAGTCATGGTGGGTGTTAAAGAACATCTACCACCAGGATAAAGGATTGTCACTCAAGCAGACAGACATACTTGTGTGTGCTCTTTCTTGTGTGTGCTCTTTCAGGCTAATTTGCAAAATTTAAAGCCTTTTTTTGTAAAAACTAGGGCAAAAGAAGCTGAAAGAAGTGCAGATCCTGCCAGAGGGGGCACACACCAGTTTGTCTGTGTGCTTGATTTACAATCCTTGATCCTGGAGGTTGATGCGTCTATGGGAACCTGTCATAAGCTGAATTTGTAAAAAAAGGTGTTGACAGGTTCCCTTCAAAACGGTGGCTGCTGATCCTAAGGGCTCATTCCCACAATACTTAAAAAATATGAAAAACGGTGGTATAACCGATTTAGAAAGTACAGTATGTCCTAGCCCAATCTGTTTTTACAGATTACTTATATATTATAGTTCATGAGGATGCCACAGGGATGCAACTCTGCATTGAAAAGCGTGAGAAAACAGTTTTCCCGGCTGAAAACAGTCTCCCTGATGGGCACCTGGCCTTAAGATAAAGGGCAGCACGGTGGCTTAGTGGTGAGCATTAAAGCCTTGCAGCACGGGGGCCTGGGTTCAAGTCCCAGGGTCAACATCTGCAAAGAGTTTGTATGTTCTTTCCCTGTCTGCGTGGGTTTCCTCCCACACTACAAAACATACTGGTAGGGTGATCAGATTGTGAGCCCCATTGGGGACAGGGAATAATTTGGATAGCTCTGTGCAGCGCTGCATAATCTGTGTGGACTATATAAATAAAGAATTATATATTATTTATTGGTCATTAATATGAGATGGTGGTGTTGCTGGTTGAACCAATCAGCTGCTAGAAACAGTAATAACGCTCCAGTAAACCTGCTTATTGGTCACATGGCTTGGTCTACACCAGGGGTAGGGAACCTATGGCTCAGGAGCCAGATGTGGCTCTTTTGATGGCTGCCTTTGGCTCACAGACAAATCTTCATTAAATAGTGATCAGCGCTGTGTCTGTCTAAGATATACATAGCGTTGATCACTTAGTATGACACAGAGGGGCATGTGCCGTGGCTACCTATCTCTTGAGGGTCATGTGCTAAGACTACCTGTCTCTTGGGGGTCCTGTGCTGTGGCTACCTATCTCTTGGGGGTCGGGTGCTGTGGCTGCCTATCTACTCAGGGGCATGTGCTGTGGCTACCTATCTCTTGAAGGTCATGTGCTAAGACTACCTGTCTCTTGGGGGTCCTGTGCTGTGGCTACCTATCTCTTGGGGGTCGGGTGCTGTGGCTGCCTATCTACTCAGGGGCATGTGCTGTGGCTACCTATCTCTTGAGGGTCATGTGCTAAGACTACCTGTCTCTTGGAGGTCCTGTGCTGTGGCTACCTATCTCTTGGGGGTCGGGTGCTGTGGCTGCCTATCTACTCAGGGGCATGTGCTGTGGCTACCTATCTCTTGAGGGTCATGTGCTAAGACTACCTGTCTCTTGGGGGTCCTGTGCTGTGGCTACCTATCTCTTGGGGGTCGGGTGCTGTGGCTGCCTATCTACTCAGGGGCATGTGCTGTGGCTACCTATCTCTTGGGGGTCATGTGCTGGGGCTACCTATCTACTGGGGGGGATGTGCTGTAGCTACCAATTTAGTAAGGGGCATGTGCATATTGCACGGCTCTCAAGGAGTTACATTTTAAAACATGTGGCGTTCATGGCTCTCTCAGCAAAAAAGGTTCCTGACCCCTGGTCTACACTCAATCGACAAGCAAATTGGGCTGAGCTGCCACTGTAAAATGTATAGCTCTCTGCGTGGTGAGCAATAAAGAGACCACTTTAATTTTCCAAATGCTGCAGACTCCTCAAACAACTGATGCTGGTTCTCCTCGATCAGATATAAGATTGATTATAAATATATAAAACATGGAAAACTCCTTTAAATAGGATCCTCCCTGCTCAGCATTAAAAAAGGGTGAAACACATCAGATGCAAATAAAGAGTGTAACTATTTCATACCTATTTCATATACTGCTGTATTTTGTAATATTTTAACATATTAGAGGAAAACCCCTCCAAAAAATGCTATAGGCAACTTTCAGAACACCAGATAGATTTTAATATGAATGATAGTGTTTTATATCTTCTAGCTATAATGCCTTTAGCTATAGTAAGAACTTCTGGAAGGAAGCTCGGTGCCAAAGGCATCTTTATGACAGATTTTGTATGTTAGCAAACTGCTAGTGACTGAGAAGTGATATTCCCAAACTGTCCACCGCTTCAATCCCCCCACCTCTAATTTATTAGGTTGTAGGAGCTTACTATTGGGAGAAGGGATATAAAACCAGCCAGGCTGAACCGGTAACAACAAAGCAAGGAAGCTAGGGGCCTGCTGAGATACTATCAGCCAAAGTCTCACTCCCACAGGGGTGGGGACCCTGGGGGGGACTTGTAGGTGAAGACATAACAAAACACAACAATCACAATGTCAATTCACATGGGTCTGTTCACATTTGTGCTGTACAGATGTACAATCTGCTGCCGTGTATAAATCCACGCCATAAATATTGAAGATTTAGGAGCAGTGTCTTATTTTCTCATTATATTTAGAACGGAACACTCAGTCGTCTTGTTTTTATTTGTTACATTCCGGAATGTGATGTTTGTAGGGGTTAATTCTGATGAGAGGGAGGGTCTGGGGAATAGCATGCTATGGTATGTTTGTAGACAGGATGGGTGTGAAGGCTTTTAGCTATCGCTGCCCCCTCCCAAGGTATGTAATATAGGCATATATATTCGAGAAAAGATTCTGCAGCGTTTGTATTTAGAAAGGCTCCTTTTTTCGAGGCAGAGGCGCAGACAGTAGCTCGTTTCCTGTCCTTCCTTAACCCTTCGCTGCTCAGAACACCCTGTAGTCATACATGAAATGACTGTGCGCTTTGTGATTTAGTATCAATTAGTGGGACCCATTTATGAATTATGACATCATGGATATCGTTTTACATCAGCAAAAATTGCGCCGTTTCATGAGATGGCCACCAAATTCTTTAAAATGACGCAAAGGATTCTGTATTAACGTACAATATCTAGTGTAAGATAAAAAGTATCAAATGAGTCATTTCCATTCTGGGGAGGTTTCTCACAAGGAATAATATGCTCCTTTTATTGGAGATACAGCGCCACTCTTCTTTGTAGACTGTGTCTGGTACTGCAGCTCATCACGATGGCAGTGAATGAAGCTGAGTTGCAATACCAGACGCAGCCTATGATCAATAGTTGGCTGTCCCTGGAATAAAAGCAGAATCATTCTTCTAATATTATGGCCGGCAGCACAAGATCTTTGTTGGTCAGTAAAAAATGCACTGTGTGCTGGCCGGACGCCACAGAGCCAAGGACAGGACTCCGACCATCATAATGATACAGTATAATCCTGGGTGTCCCATCCTCTACACTGTGGTTGGTCTGTGAAACCAGCCAGTGCAGAGTCCATTTTTCACGGACTGATCACGGTTGTGTGCCACCGGCCTAAACCCTTTACTACCACCTCCAAATTCTGCCCATCACCTCCTATTTACATAATCCAGGGGCGGATTAAGACTTCAATGGGCCCTGGGATGTATGAATATTATAGCCCCTACAAGTCTGGAATCACTTCCTACATATGGTACTAGAATCAGCTTCTTGGGGAATGGAGGATGTGTCCCTTCTGCCTGCCTTCAGTCTACTTTTTCAGGACCTTTGGAAGAGCTTCAAAGGTCCTGACGTGGCTCTTGTGTACATGTGTTTTGGAAGCAGGAACAGATGTACATGGATTTTATGGGCGAAATTACTTCTCATTATAAAATTTAGTGGGCAGGTTGGGTGGCCATAGGCTACCGTCTAAACCCCCCTTTATTATAATCCACTACTGACATTACCCATAGATAAATCTATTAGGAACAAACAAGGTATCGCTGTATGGTATCCTCAGGGATCCCCGAAGGACAACACATGGGCTCTAAGAGACATCTTTGTACAATGTAAATCTGCCTTTATCTAAATGGCTAAGATTAGAAAATAAGGTGTGCCCTTCTTAATTTATTACATATCACTCCTCCAAACCAAAGAAGACCCTCCATCAGAACAGAGGTGGCTTGTCACTTCTACACCAGGACCAGGCCGGAGCATCCCGATGTATCTGGCGGCTAGTTTGGGCAGCACGGAGGCTAAGTGGTTGGAATTACTTGCAGTGCTGGGGACCTGGGTTCAAGTCCCAGAATCAACATCTCCAAAGAGTTTGTATGTTCTCTCTGTGTTTGTGTGGGTTTCCTCCGGTTTCCTCCCACACTCCAATACATACTGGTAAGTTGATTAGATTGTGAGCCCCATTGGGGACAGGGACTGATTTGGAAAGCTCTGAACAGCGCTGCGTAATCTGTGTGCGCTATATAAATAAACTATTATTATTAGTTTCAATATGATCCAGTCTCACAGATATTATTCTCAGTACGTGTTTTTATTTTTAAATTAAAATTTTAATTCATTCCAATTAAAAAGCCTTAAAAGGCTCTTGTATTTTAAGTCTTCATCACTGCCTCCCCGTGTCAGGAGGGGGACATCAGAGCTCCTGTATCTGGCAGCACCGGCGTTCATCATTCCCTTGGCTCAAGAGTTTCCAAGTCTATCATCCATGTTTGGTGGATGATATTACCTGTAACACAATCGTGTGAACCTTCAAGAGGTTGGGACGTCTTTTTAATGTGGATCCGCAAAAAAACAGATGACAATACCAATTTGGGTTCCGTAAATCGTAGGCAGCTCCGGTGTGGGAAGTATCGGTCAGCTGCTTCAGCATAGGAAGGATTGGTGGAGTGCACCAGGCTTGTATTCTAGGGGTGTTCTCTGATTGGTGGAGTGTACCACGCTTGTATTCTAGGGGTGTTCTCTGATTGGTGGAGTGTACCACGCTTGTATTCTAGGGGTGTTCGCTGATTGGTGGAGTGTACCACGCTTGTAGTCTAGGGGTGTTCGCTGATTGGTGGAGTGTACCACGTTTGTAGTCTAGGGGTGTTCTCTGATTGGTGGAGTGTACCACGCTTGTATTCTAGGGGTGTTCTCTGTTTGGTGGAGCGTACCAGGCTTGTATTCTAGGGGTGTTCTCTGATTGGTGGAGTGTACCACGCTTGTATTCTAGGGGTGTTCTCTAATTGGTGGAGTGTGGTATTCTAGGGGTGTTCGCTGATTGGTGGAGTGTACCACGCTTGTATTCTAGGGGTGTTCTCTAATTGGTGGAGTGTGGTATTCTAGGGGTGTTCTCTGATTGGTGGAGTGTGGTATTCTAGGGGTGTTCTCTGATTGGTGGAGTGTGGTATTCTAGGGGTGTTCTCTGATTGGTGGAGTGTGGTATTCTAGGAGTGTTCTCTAATTGGTGGAGTGTGGTATTCTAGGGGTGTTCTCTAATTGGTGGAGTGTACCACGCTTGTATTCTAGGGGTGTTCGCTGATTGGTGGAGTGTACCACGCTTGTAGTCTAGGGGTGTTCGCTGATTGGTGGAGTGTACCACGCTTGTATTCTAGGGGTGTTCTCTGATTGGTGGAGTGTACCACGCTTGTATTCTAGGGGTGTTCGCTGATTGGTGGAGTGTACCACGCTTGTAGTCTAGGGGTGTTCGCTGATTGGTGGAGTGTACCACGTTTGTAGTCTAGGGGTGTTCTCTGATTGGTGGAGTGTACCACGCTTGTATTCTAGGGGTGTTCTCTGTTTGGTGGAGCGTACCAGGCTTGTATTCTAGGGGTGTTCTCTGATTGGTGGAGTGTACCACGCTTGTATTCTAGGGGTGTTCTCTAATTGGTGGAGTGTGGTATTCTAGGGGTGTTCTCTGATTGGTGGAGTGTACCACGTTTGTAGTCTAGGGGTGTTCGCTGATTGGTGGAGTGTACGACGCTTGAATTCTTGGGGTGTTCTCTGATTGGTGGAGTGTACCACGCTTGTATTCTAGGGGTGTTCTCTGATTGGTGGAGTGTACCACGCTTGTATTCTAGGGGTGTTCGCTGATTGGTGGAGTGTACCACGCTTGTAGTCTAGGGGTGTTCGCTGATTGGTGGAGTGTACCACGTTTGTAGTCTAGGGGTGTTCTCTGATTGGTGGAGTGTACCACGCTTGTATTCTAGGGGTGTTCTCTGTTTGGTGGAGCGTACCAGGCTTGTATTCTAGGGGTGTTCTCTGATTGGTGGAGTGTACCACGCTTGTATTCTAGGGGTGTTCTCTAATTGGTGGAGTGTGGTATTCTAGGGGTGTTCTCTGATTGGTGGAGTGTACCACGCTTGTATTCTAGGGGTGTTCTCTGATTGGTGGAGTGTACCATGCTTGTATTCTAGGGGTGTTCTCTGATTGGTGGAGTGTACCACGCTTGTATTCTAGGGGTGTTCTCTAATTGGTGGAGTGTGGTATTCTAGGGGTGTTCGCTGATTGGTGGAGTGTACCACGCTTGTATTCTAGGGGTGTTCTCTAATTGGTGGAGTGTGGTATTCTAGGGGTGTTCTCTGATTGGTGGAGTGTGGTATTCTAGGGGTGTTCTCTGATTGGTGGAGTGTGGTATTCTAGGGGTGTTCTCTGATTGGTGGAGTGTGGTATTCTAGGAGTGTTCTCTAATTGGTGGAGTGTGGTATTCTAGGGGTGTTCTCTAATTGGTGGAGTGTGGTATTCTAGGGGTGTTCTCTGATTGGTGGAGTGTACCACGTTTGTAGTCTAGGGGTGTTCGCTGATTGGTGGAGTGTACGACGCTTGAATTCTTGGGGTGTTCTCTGATTGGTGGAGTGTACCACGCTTGTATTCTAGGGGTGTTCTCTGATTGGTGGAGTGTACCACGCTTGTATTCTAGGGGTGTTCTCTGATTGGTGGAGTGTACCACGCTTGTATTCTAGGGGTGTTCTCTGATTGGTGGAGTGTGGTATTCTAGGGGTGTTCTCTAATTGGTGGAGTGTGGTATTCTAGGGGTGTTCTCTAATTGGTGGAGTGTGGTATTCTAGGGGTGTTCTCTGATTGGTGGAGTGTACCACGTTTGTAGTCTAGGGGTGTTCGCTGATTGGTGGAGTGTACGACGCTTGAATTCTTGGGGTGTTCTCTGATTGGTGGAGTGTACCACGCTTGTATTCTAGGGGTGTTCTCTGATTGGTGGAGTGTACCACGCTTGTATTCTAGGGGTGTTCGCTGATTGGTGGAGTGTACCACGCTTGTAGTCTAGGGGTGTTCGCTGATTGGTGGAGTGTACCACGCTTGTATTCTAGGGGTGTTCTCTGATTGGTGGAGTGTACCACGCTTGTATTCTAGGGGTGTTCTCTGATTGATGGAGTGTACCACGCTTGTATCCTAGGGTGTGTAAAGTACATTCTCCTAACCTCCAGTCTCAGTCACTATGAAGCAGTTGTAAAGAGCGTCTCCCCCCCTGGAGCACCCCGCCAGTCCTGCAGTACACGGGCCTCCCGTTCATGTGAGAGGACATGGTGTAATGCTGCCCTCCCCCAGTGGTGGCGCTGTGCTGTACAGTACAGGGGTGTGCTGTGTGAGCGGCTCAGGTTCCCGGCCGCCCCCTCCTGTGCTCTGCCTCCTGTGCGCTGGCTCCGGGCGGCGGCGGGCGGCTGCGCCATACACGGAACAGCCAGTTGTTTAAAAATCCTTCTCGAACGGTTTCAAATCCCCCCTGCTCCCCCCTCCCGGCTCCAGGAGAAGGAGGAGGGGGAGGAGGGGGGAGGAGGCAGCAGCCAGTGCGCGCCGCTCCGAGCCCGTCCTGCTGGGGAGGAGGAGGAGGAGGGGGAGGGGGAACGGATTGTCAATCACACCGGTCTCCATAGCGAATGGGCGGGGCCAGCTGCCGGGCGGGCCTATCAGGGTGGGCGCTGCTGGTGTCGCCATGGTGACGGGGTTGTTCCCGGGGAGGCTGTGATCGGTTGACAGGTGTGTGACAATCGGAGCTTTCTGCAAGCATGTACGCCAAAGGCAAGAGTAACAGCGTGCCGTCCGACAGCCAGGCCCGGGAGAAGTAAGTGCGCGCCGCCCGGGGGGAGGAGGGGGCGCCGGGGATGTGCCCGGGCCGCTGCAGCCCGGCGTCTGTCTGTGTGTGTGAGGATGACGGCCGATCATGTCGCGCCCACAACAACTTTTGTTGCAGAAAGAAATGTAGAATTGTCCTGACAATCTGTAATGTGTCTATCACCCGGAGTGTTGTGTCCTCTCACACCCGACATCTCCGGCAACACTGCAAACTTTATCACCGGGGCTCTGGGACCGACACGTCTGCACTCAGCCTTACCGGGAGCTGGAGGGTCCTGAGCACTGGGAGAGGGGAGCTGGGGGTCCTGAGCACTGGGAGAGGGGAGCTGGAGGGTCCTGAGCACTGGGAGAGGGGAGCTGGAGGGTCCTGAGCACTGGGAGAGGGGAGCTGGAGGGTCCTGAGCACTGGGAGAGGGGAGCTGGAGGGTCCTGAGCACTGGGAGAGGGGAGCTGGAGGGTCCTGAGCACTGGGAGAGGGGAGCTGGAGGGTCCTGAGCACTGGGAGAGGGGAGCTGGAGGGTCCTGAGCACTGGGAGAGGGGAGCTGGAGGGTCCTGAGCACTGGGTGAGGGGAGCTGGAGGGTCCTGAGCACTGGGTGAGGGGAGCTGGAGGGTCCTGAGCACTGGGTGAGGGGAGCTGGAGGGTCCTGAGCACTGGGTGAGGGGAGCTGGAGGGTCCTGAGCACTGGGTGAGGGGAGCTGGAGGGTCCTGAGCACTGGGTGAGGGGAGCTGGAGGGTCCTGAGCACTGGGTGAGGGGAGCTGGAGGGTCCTGAGCACTGGGTGAGGGGAGCTGGAGGGTCCTGAGCACTGGGTGAGGGGAGCTGGAGGGTCCTGAGCACTGGGTGAGGGGAGCTGGAGGGTCCTGAGCACTGGGTGAGGGGAGCTGGAGGGTCCTGAGCACTGGGTGAGGGGAGCTGGAGGGTCCTGAGCACTGGGTGAGGGGAGCTGGAGGGTCCTGAGCACTGGGTGAGGGGAGCTGGAGGGTCCTGAGCACTGGGTGAGGGGAGCTGGAGGGTCCTGAGCACTGGGTGAGGGGAGCTGGAGGGTCCTGAGCACTGGGTGAGGGGAGCTGGAGGGTCCTGAGCACTGGGTGAGGGGAGCTGGAGGGTCCTGAGCACTGGGTGAGGGGAGCTGGAGGGTCCTGAGCACTGGGTGAGGGGAGCTGGAGGGTCCTGAGCACTGGGTGAGGGGAGCTGGAGGGTCCTGAGCACTGGGTGAGGGGAGCTGGAGGGTCCTGAGCACTGGGTGAGGGGAGCTGGAGGGTCCTGAGCACTGGGTGAGGGGAGCTGGAGGGTCCTGAGCACTGGGTGAGGGGAGCTGGAGGGTCCTGAGCACTGGGTGAGGGGAGCTGGAGGGTCCTGAGCACTGGGTGAGGGGAGCTGGAGGGTCCTGAGCACTGGGTGAGGGGAGCTGGAGGGTCCTGAGCACTGGGTGAGGGGAGCTGGAGGGTCCTGAGGACTGGGTGAGGGGAGCTGGAGGGTCCTGAGGACTGGGTGAGGGGAGCTGGAGGGTCCTGGGGACTGGCAGAGGGGAGCTGGAGGGTCCTGGGGACTGGCAGAGGGGAGCTGGAGGGTCCTGGGGACTGGCAGAGGGGAGCTGGAGGGTCCTGGGGACTGGCAGAGGGGAGCTGGAGGGTCCTGGGGACTGGCAGAGGGGAGCTGGAGGGTCCTGGGGACTGGCAGAGGGGAGCTGGAGGGTCCTGGGGACTGGCAGAGGGGAGCTGGAGGGTCCTGGGGACTGGCAGAGGGGAGCTGGGGGGTCCTGGGGACTGGCAGAGGGGAGCTGGGGGGAACTGGAGAGAGTTCATGCACCAGCTCTACAGTTTCCACATAGGTAGAGACTGGTGTAAATATAGAAATGCTGTTAGTGGCTGATTACAGAGGACAATAGAGCCTGGGTGGCAGTACCAGCATTGATGCCCTGTACAGGTTGGCACATCTGTGTGGATTGTACAAGGAGCTTCTTTTCTGCTGTTACTTGTAGTTTTCTTTTGACTCCTTTTTATGCCTAGTCCATGCGAGCTCCTGCAGTATGTAAACAATCATCCACATGCTGAAGGCATCATCCATGGAGCACAGAGCAGACCCCAGCATGTGCCCTGCCATAGCTGGAAACCATCAGCAAGTACACATCGGCCAGGCTCACTGCTCCTGTATGTGTCAGTAAATATTTCTATCCCCATGAAATGGCAACGCTAGAGCATCTTCTCCGATAATAATGTCTCCTGCTGTTTCCCTGTTATCCCTTCTAGACATCTATAAATGAATGATATTGACCAATCACTACTGTATGTGTAGGGATACGCCCTTTTGACTGGTTAATTAGGAACTCCCACTTGTCAATTGAATCATTAAGTTTCTAGTAGGAATAACAGAGGAATGAGACAACATAGTTACATGAAAATATGCTACAAAATTGTAACTTTGTACAGAATAGCAGCATGTATGGACAATGTGTAATTTCTGGGGGTCTGATGACTTGCCCCTTCTTTCTGGGGAAGGGGGGTCTCAACTTTGTACTTTTGTGTGAATGGTGCAATAATGTACTTGACTGATCACTCCATCTTTAAAGGGAACCCTTCATCAGAAATTGGCCCAATAAACCACTAGCAGTATGTTGTTAGATAGCTGAGAAGCTTCTAGATTATGTTTTTTTCATGGCCTGGTGTGGTGGCATCACCCGGAAAATCAACTTTGAAATGAGATGTAAATTGGTATGATGAAGTCAAGGAGGCGGAGAGTTTAACACTGAAGTCAAGTTCTCTCTGCCTCAGAACGCTCCTTTGCTGCAATTGATGGTTTTGCATCCAGGGACATCATTGATCCGATCTCCTGAAGTCCAGCACATGATGTCGATCCCAGGGGAGGTGTTCATAGAAAGGGAGAGCTTGACTTCAGTGTTAAACTCTCCACCTCCCTGACTTCATACATCTAACTTCAAAGCTGATTTTCTGGATGATGCCACCAAACTTTGTCATGAGAGAAACGTGATCTAAAAGCTGTTCAACTGCTTGACAGCATAATGTTTGTGGTTTATTAGGCTAAATTCTGATGATAGGTTCCCTTTAAGTCCCTCCATTTCTCATACCGGGGTCTCCGGTCTGGGGAAAGAGGAGACCTTTCCTGGGAGAACGCTTTTCCTGTCCTTTATACTGAGATCCCAAACTCTTTTTGACCAGAATAGAATTATGGAGCGTGGAACTCCAAAATTTGATGTTGAAGCAGGGCCTACGGGTATCCATACAAATCCATACCAATGTTGACAAGACCACCAGACCCTTTAATATTTAATAATCTTCTGTGGTGGGAGAGGTTTGCTGGATTTCAAAATAAAGCCAGAATGAATTCTTAGATTATGGCCGCCTTCTTTCTAAAATCAATGTTCAAAATTATGCTAGTGAGCCTAGGTGTTTGTGGTTGGAACACTTCCTGAAGTTGATTTTCTGTGCTGGACATAGACTCTATTCAGTCTTAGTCATATTTGTGTTCCCCCGGAAATCTATCCATGTCGCTTGTCATTTTTTGTGTTGTTTCTCCCCATCTGGGTAAAATATATATATTTGTTATTGATGAAACCTGCAGGGAAAATGATAGTGGTGGCTGTAGGGGCTCCGTATACCGCAGTGTCTGCGACTTGGTAAAGCAAACATGATGATCGGGCTTTGGCTTATGCTGCAACATCTCATCTACTTTTTCACGACATTTTTAAAATTTTAAGCACTGACTGAATATTTTTTTAAGACGTTTCATAGTTTCTACAGTGAGTCACTAGATAATTGCAAATCTTTTCTATCCTACAAAGCGTGTCTGTAGATTCGAGTGGTATGCCTGTAATTCTTTATTTCACCAGTAGTGGCGCTGCTGTGAATGGCTACAGGCAAGTCTAAACAGACCTATGTTGTTGTCCTGTGGTCAGGTGTGTAAACCATTCTGAACCAGCCGCCATGTTTGTCGTCTTTGGTGTTCTTGCCCTCATTTGATGGTGGGCTGGTGCGTGACTGTTACAATGTCTTTCTTATTGTTAGGATCAGACAGTAGGTGTTCTCCTTAAGGAGACAATGCCAATTATGGCCACCTTAAAGGCATGTGGAGACCTAAAGCCATAGATGCTCCACTAGGGAATTCTGGGAAGAATGCAAATAAGTTTTCCAAGGTGTTAAATGGAATACAATACCTCCTTTTGCTACCTTGAAAGGCAGCCCCCTTAACATCACGTATGACCTACAAGAAGTCTAAAAACATGATGTGGGATTAAGCCAAATCAGTATATCTATTCCATAAGGAACAGACTCCCAACTGTAGACAGCACTGTTTCGACCTGGTTGGGCCTCCTCAGTACAGTGTAGGGAACTGATTTGGCTATGTGAGAGGCTATTGACTAGGGTCAGACAGTAGGTGTTCTCCTTAAGGCGCTGTTTTTGGAACAAAGCAGCAATGTTTTTCAACCTCAGGACAACCCATTCAGCTATCTTGATCTCCGCTTTTGTGGCACACAGAACCACAAGCCTAATGTGATCAGAAAGTTGAAATTTTAGCTTGAACAGGACATCAGCAGATTGTTGTGTGTTGTTGTTTTGTTTTTTTGTTTGTTTAGGTGCGTCTGAATTGATGCAACACATGCAGCCTCCTAACTTGACTAATCTTAGGCCAAATATGACTCTTATTTGCCTATGACTATGAGTTTTTTTTAATATATATATATATGTGTGCATAATAGTCCTGTGACAATAATTTACATGTTATTGGATATTCTTTAGTTTGTAATGATTCCCTGTTATTAGAATCAGGAGCCTCTGCTATCCTTCACAATTGTGACTCTGAGTTGCCCCCCTGTTGTGTTACTCTTTACATGGATCTTTATATTCTCCACCCCCCCACCCCCCCTCCATGTCCTTCATTCTTCTCTGTGCCTCCAGTTGGAAACAAAGAGCGATTAGCTCCGTAGATTTCTTCTCTTCGCCCTTCATTGAGTTATTGTCCCCAGAACCACAGACAGCGTCACATTCATCCAGTGCCGGACCATGTCGTGTATCACTTCCATGGAAGCGTTTTCATCACAGTGTCTTCTGCCGAATTACCACGTGTGATCATAAATCCTCCTCCTCGGGTTCAGGCGACTTGAAGTGGGACAAATGGTGAAAGTAGAAATGAAGCGGCCACCGAATAAACTGATGTGGAGAAAGTAATATCCGGGCGTTACTGTCCGTTGTAACCAGTACTGATCCGTTATCAAGAACACCTTCAGCTGGAGAACTGTATTTGGATAGAACGGCTGAAAAGTCCATACATTGACCCTCTTTTTTTTCGTGCTCAGTTACCCCTGTATTTCCTCGTCTATAATATGATAATAACTTTAGGGGTAGCAGCAGATATGGGGCCCGCAGTGTCAGAGGGCCCCGTCATCTGACCTGACATACTAAAGAGTGGAGGATGAGCCCCTATATATATTGTACAGCACAATAAGCAGGGGTTGTGCACTTTTTTTCTAGTAGAGTAAAAATACTCCTCTTTCCATTTTTGAGGAGTATTTTTGGCCGAGGAGGTGTATGATATTGTAAGGACTTTAAAATTGTAATAAATGGCTAATTATATAGGCCCCCAGACCAGGCCTTTTTTATATAATGATTTTTGTTTTACTTTTAGCTGGGGTAGAAGTTAGCAGGAATGTATTATGTGCTCCCTGCTGTTGTTATATACAGATGACATGTAGCAGTGATCTAATGGTAACAGTCCATTAGATGACTGTTACCAGGTACCTGTAGACACAGACATGCAGAGAGGATGCACATGCTTCCCCGCATCGTCTATGGGGTGCGTTTACATGTGGGAGTCACGCATACATTCTGAAACGCATGAGAAAAGTTAAGAGAGATTTTCCTGATTACATAGCTGTTAACATTATGTTTACAAAACGCATGTGTTACTGACAGAGGACCGATTATATCATCCCCCCTGTCACCGTACAGTATCGCGCTGTAGGTGTGACAGCCCGATCCTGCCCATGACACCAGACAGGGATGTTTTATTCAAATTACAAAGAGGGCTTTAAAAAAATGTTCCCCTCCACCCCCCCCCCCCCAACACATACTGCTTACAATATTACACAGACACATGCCTCAGCTGCTGCACAACCTCCTCATACATGTAAAGACAGCAGGAATAAGACCTGCCGCCTTTGCATTCCGCGCAGTAACTTGCTATGGACATCGGCGAGGTCAGTGCCACTCACCTCACCGATGTCAGATGACCCACAAACAATGGGACAAAGCTTGTAGTTTGTGGCCAACAAAATGCACCGGTGTTCATGTGGCCTAACACTGCATACACATGCGATACGTAGGACACACTAAGACTGCACACACATGTACACGTGCGATATATAGGATACACTCATGCTGCACACACACGTACACGTGCGATATATAGGATACACTCATGCTGCACACACACGTACACGTGCCATACATAGGATACACTTATACTGCACACACATGTGATACATACAGTACAATACATATGAACCCCTAAAATTTGCTTCTATACACTTAGTCTGTGGTGGGGACAGATCCTCTAAAGGGATCCCAGGATAACAGTGACGGGGGTGTACAGAGGCGGCTGCACAGGAAGCTCAGTGCCTACTCTGCAGTATCCCGGCTAGTGATGGATATTAGGGCTTTTATTAGTGAGCTGGATAATTAGGCTCCGTTCACTAATAAGAGACGGCTCTTCTTGGTCCTGAATGACTTCCTATCATAGTAGGGAGCCTTAGTCGAGCCAGTTCCCCACTCCACACAACTTTTAACCAGAGTTTTTTGGGTTAAAGGGGGCGTGGTGAGCCAATTGGGGGCAGGGTAAAGTGAGCCGACTCCTATCGTTTATACAGAGGAGCCAGCTCCCTCATGTATGACCCATCACTAATCCCGGCAGACGTGAGCCCCATCCCCATCCCCAGCCTCACACAGTTGGCGGCTGCATGAGGAGAGGCACAGCTCCAGCATCGTGTGAGGCTCAATGCCGGCAGACTTGGTGTTTGGTCATGTGACCAGAGCATCATACGTATGTACACAATTACTGGGCTCTGGTCACGTGACCATGCATCGGAGGCTGCCAGCTGCAGTAATGAAGTGTCTGCAGCGCGGCCAGGCCTGAGGGAGGAGAAAAGCCCAGAGCGGATTTATACGCATGGGGCTTTTTTAAAGGAGTAAATTTGCCTGTACATGCGTCTGACGCTTGTACAGGTGTTAACGGGATCTCTGATAATATAAGAATATATGTGATGTATATATGCTGTATGTGTACACGGTGTGTATATACTGTTGGTTTATATGCTTTACGTTTGTATATTCTCTATATGTGTGAGTGTTGGTGAATAAATGTGTGATTGTAACTTGCATGCATTTGTATACAAATATCTATATTTTTAAGTGGGATGAGGGGCCCCTATTCAGAGGCCTGCTATGGGGCCCTGCCTCTTCTAGTTACGCCCCTGTCCTTTAATAGAAAACATAACTTCAGAACCTCTACTTATGTATGTAAGAATCTCGACAGGCACAGCTGCAGTGTAAAGTATGGGGGGCATGCCTGATTTTATAGGCATTAAAGCTAAACTGCAGCAAAAATGACAACATTGCCCTTCTGTAGGGTCAGCTGTCTGGCTGTGTTATTTGGGCAATACTTTACAGGAACAATAAAGAGGTTGGCCCACTAATATGGGTGACCCTAATAGGGTATTATATACACCCCGTTAAAGTTTATTATAAGCGTTACAATATAAGGCTAGCCTTCCCTTAATATTATATGTAAGTGTATGATGCTGGTACTAGTGTCGTACATTGTTTTTTTGCCATGGTAACTATAGCTGCAGCCATCTTGGAAAATATATAGTGGCTAAGGAATTGTTAAAGGGATTGCTATGGAAAAACTAATAAAGGGGCAATGAGGGGGAATAACAACGTATTATTGACATATCCCATTATTGCCCTGTTTTTGGTTCACCCTTGAGAACCCTTTTAAGATTCTGTGAACCCAATACATTGCGATGGGTGTATCCTGAAGACTGGGCGATCCACTAGATGCATATTCTGCCCTAGACCATAACGAAATGCTGAGATTAACCTCTTCCCTGACCTTGCTGTGGTTTTGGATCATCTACCTTTGCGCATTACTACCTAGGTAGCTACACACCTACCTGTTCTTGCATTATCCCAGGGTCAGAGCAATGGGGGGTTTGGTTTTTGTGGCCCTAAATACCCCTTGTATGGACATATGGGAACATGGAATTGAAGCCCCCCAAATGTAAATGGTTTATATGGGTCTGGCCACGCATGAAACTTCTCCAAATCAATGCATAACTTGCCTAGATTTTTGAGGTAGTAAAATCCCAGCTTAAAGGACACCTGTCATCAGGTCTGTGTCACTAGTCCTGTCACTACTACCTGTTGGAGCAGCTCACAAGGATCCCATCCCAGCCTTTATCTAGTTATTTCATACATTATTTATTGTAAAATCATCTATTTTTTATCATGTAAATGAGGCTGGTCACATGGTCAGAGGCAGTGATGTCACCCCTGTTACCCCTCCCCTCTCCTCCCCCTGCTCATGTCTGTGTGTAATGTATAGTAAAGCATTGCTAGTGTGTGTGGTGCATCTGCTGACATGCTGCATCCTCCTAATATACAGGTGAGAGACACAGACATCAGCTACACATGAATCTGACATGTTCTGCTGTAACATGGCTGCCTGGAGCTGTTGTATCTCTCCTATATACACACACATGCACACACAGGCTGCAGGGGGTGTGGCCACCAGCACCAGGAAGCACATCATTATACAGCCTCACACCATTATACAGGCTGTCAGTCATGCACTGGGGGTGTGGCTGTGCCTCCCACTCATGAATAGAGTGGACAGCTTGAATATGCTAATGCTTCATTGGACATTTCACAGGTCATTTGCATACAGCTTTAGGACCTCATTGCTTAGGTTTACAGGCATGTAGAGGGACAATGAAGGGATAGAGGCAATGCTCTCTAATGGCAGTTTATGAAAATATATTTAGTTTAGGGGGGTTATTTTGCCTGACGGGTTCTCTTTAACAATTCTGTCCCATAATGTCCTGCAGATAGTTATTAGGAAGTATGGTATCCACAACATGCTACACATTCTGCCGATATTTTGCACGTTTTGAAAAAAGTCAAATTCTGTTGTCATGGAAACAGTATACATGGGAAATCATAGTTTCCGATGTTAACTCCTGTTTATTTAACCCTGCGAATCTGAGTGTGTAGTAGTAGTAATAGTAGTACCAGCAGCATCAAACTGGTTCTAATTTTATCTCCTCTCACACTACGTTGGCACATGTATTTCCAGTCATACAAATTCCTAATTTTGACCCCTCCCACCCCACCCCTTTAACCGCACTGAAAAGGCACCGCCCTGGTACCTCATATGGCTTCACTGTTTTTCGCCTTTGGCTCATGGAGAGATAATAATAGCTGCTGAGCGCTCTCCATGGCCCACCCCACAAATCTTTGGTAGAAAAAAGTCACCTTTCACAGCGTGACAGATGCGAGAAACCACAGACAAGAGATTAAAGGGGTTTTCTGCTTTTATGTAAATTAGGTCAGTTGTTTTTTTTGTAGGATGAAAAGTTATATGTCTTGGCAGTGTTTATTGGGCAACAGGCTCATATTCACTGCTACAAGAGAGATGCTGCTTTCTTACCCAAAAATGGTCCCAATTCTGTCCAAATGTTGTGTCTGATGATACAGTCCAGCTACATCTTCATTAGGTGTGAGTCGCAGTACCAGATGCAGCCTACATGACCGGCATGGCGCTGTTTCTGTATGTTCTTTCTTTTCTTGTATCATTCATATTTTCAGCCTTCAATGGATTTTGCACCCTCGTGGAAGATCCGGTTTGTTCATTCACTTCAGGCTTTCAATGTCTGGCGTAAATTGTCTGTGTGAGTGTGTGGTCTGTGAATTTTCACTGGTCAACTAAGATCAAAAAAACATCCAGGGGGTGCACCAGCCATTTATGTTCTGGAGCTCCTTTCTGGTTTGGAAGCGTTAAGGACCCGCTGTGTCAAATCGGTGGTTTCAGTAGGCCCTGGTGATGTCTCAGCTGTCCCCTTAAAGGTGGCTAGTAACACGTGAAGCCCTAATCTATTTTTACCTAATCCTAAAATATTTCCTAACCTACCCTTTATCTAACTAATTTTCTAATTATGGGCAGAGGCTACTGGGGGCGTGGAATAGCCTCTCCAGGTAGTGGGAGAAATGACTTATCTACGCCCCCAGTAGCCAGTGCCGATAATTAGCACATTAGTTAAAGTTTAGTTTAGGAAATATTTTGGGATTAGGTAAAAATAGTTTGGGGTTTAGCGTGTTACTGGCCACCTACCATTAGGTAGGTAGGTTTTATTTAATGCCCCCCTTTTAATTTTTTTTTTTTTTTTTGCCGTTGAAATGAGCCTACCATAGAAGGAAGACCTGTATAAATGGAGGAGGATTGTCTTATCCTTGAAGGAAACAGACTGGGGGGATGCACATGACAGTGAAGGGCGGCCCTGTGCCAAACACGACTGCACTTAATGCAATGCTTTTAATAGGTCTGTGCACACATCTGTTATCGGATCGTGCATCCGTTCCATCAAGGACTAGAGCATGTCCTGGTCAGATCTGGCTTTATGAAGCTGTTGCCCAACAGAAGTCCATGCCTCAGTAAAAAAAAAGTAAAAAAAAAAACTGATATCATTCAGATAGCATCCAAGTGCTGGCAGTTAAAAAAAAAAGTTGAATGACAGAAATCTGTAACTTGCCCTTTAAGAATGTACAAATGGATCTCAAAAAAGAAGCCGATCTGATGCAAATTGTTAAGGTCAATGTTTTCATGCTCAAGTTTTTTAAAGTTCATGTTCAGGGAACCTTGTTTTGATACCAACACCTTATGTACACGACAAACCTAATGTGAGCCCCGGATGAAGGCGTGACCCGCTGAAAAGTGCATCGGGCGTGGGGTGTGAGACCAGCAATACATGGCTATGGTCTCGTGATATTTGGATACTTATTGTTTACATGGCACTATTCATTATGGATACTTTATTGGGAATGATTTATCGTTAAATTCCATGCAATTGACTAGCCGTGTATTTGTATCTAGGCTTGGTTATTGCAATTTATAACTTATCTGTGTAATATGTCTCCCACCATTGTTTGTTAGGGTGTCCCTCTAAGCTCCCTACTCTAGTTTGATTCTGATACAATTTTACTTGCTGTTTTACATTGGTGTATAATAAAGATGAATTGACACATCTACTTCTTGATGGGATATTCTTTTTTGTGGATTGGTATTTGTTTGTTGTTTTGTAAGAAATTCCATTGTGTAACATTGATATACAGGTAATGACCCTTTTGGTTTTTGGGCTGCTGTACTGTTTGGTTTTATAGTCTGCACAGTCTAACATCCATCATCTTTGATCTTGAGGACTGTGAGTATCTTTTTCCCTCACTTCCCTAGTTTAATCTCTTGCTTGGTGGATCCCATTGAACTGTTTATGGGAAATATCCCATCCTGAAAAATGTGTTTGCATAAGGAAAACCACACCTTTTTGCTTCCTTGTAAGACAGCTCCCTTAACATCAAGCATGACTTTAAAGAAGCCTAATTATGTGAGATTACACCAAACAAGTATATGTATTCCAGAAGGAACAGATCCCTTCAGTTGAGAATCTGTTCCTTCTGGAATACATATACTTGTTTGGTTTAATCGCACATCATGTTATTAGGAAGTCATGCTTGATGTTAAGGTGGCTGTCTTACAAGGTGGGGTTTTCTTTATCCCATACTGGAAAACATATTTGCATATTTCACAGAATCCCCTGCTGGAGAATCAATGGCTATAAATATCCACATGCTTACAAGGTGGCCTTAATTGATAATTTCCTACAATAACAATGTAGGAAGGGATCTATATATTTTATAGTGTGAGTAATGGGCATTTGCAGACTGATTTTTACATTTGTGCTTTAAAGGAAACCTACCACTTAGAATGGTAGGGGTAAGCTGTAAGTACCGAGCGACAGCTCAGGGTGAGCTGGTGCCGGTACTTACTTTCGTTAGTGTTATAAACCGTGGTATCGCGGTTTTAACACTTTTTAAACTTTAGAGCAGAAGGGGCTATTTCCTATGTAGGCGCGCACACGATCGTGCACACGCAGCGCCGAAGCCTGTTCTGGTCTAGAGTTTAAAAAGTGTTAAAACCGCGATACCGCGGTTTATAACACTATGAAAGTAAGTCCCGGCACCAGCTCACCCTGAGCTGGTGCTCGGTACTTACAGCTTACCCCTGCCATTCTAAATGGTAGGTTTCCTTTAAGTATTATACTATGTAGGTCACTCAGGTCTTCATTTTAGCCTTTTAGACCGTAGTTTATATGGCCACACGGCACCATGTAACACTCCAGCTTTGATGGTTCGGTCCATTTTGAGTTGGATATTGCATAAATATTGCAGTGAGTTTTGAATGGGTGTTGAATAATTATTGGGTATTGTAAATCGTGAGCCCGGTCTAACAAATCTCATTAGGAAGTCCACCATTGTCTCTTATAGACCGTCTTCATTACATTGCTTGACATTCTTCTAGTCAATTCATATACTGTACTGTATATTTGTACATTATTTTATAGTCTCGTTTCCAAAATACATTTCAGAAATGTAAAGAGCTGTATTAGTAACTCCAGACTCTATTATTGTCATCCTCCTATGTAATTTATAGAGCTCCAGCATATTAGGCACTTTATAGAAAATTTCTGCTCAAAAATGTCTCTGATCCAGTGGAGCTTACAATATGTTGTGCCGAACTCACGGCGAACATGAAGCTTCTATAAGAAACCGTAGGGGTGTGTGTGATTGAGATATATATCTCAATCTATCAATTATTATGGTGTAATTTTCGAAGGAAGGAGGCCATGGATAACAAATATAAGATTACCAGTCACAGTGCCTGGATCTATGAGTAATGTCCCTGGTTTATCATGATGGATATTGATTATAGATTTCCTATAAGCCCAGTTCACAGAGTGCAATTGAAACCGAAAAAACGGAAGGTTTTCCATTCCCCGTTCCGTTCTCCATAGCCTTGAACGGACCTTCTGTTATTTATATTTTTTTTTTTTTTTTTTTTTTCTACTACGGTAATAATAATGAAATATCAAATGTTACCCACACAATGCGGGTGTGAGATTTTCGCACGTAGAATAACCTTTCTACAATATATATTGCCTATGGTTGTGCCCGTTTTTTCCTGATCCTTTCCTCTACTTGTATGTCCCCTCTTTCCTATATCCTGTAAATTAGTGGGGGGGGGGGGGGGGGTTCCCTCCCATCTTTAATCGTATGTGCTTTCACTTTCAATTTAATCTCCATGTAAACGGAAGAGAATTACTTGGGCCTAGAATTGGTAAGACCTCCATCTGTTGTTCTTCATTTTAAGTCTGTGGAGCTCTGATGTGTAATAGTCTATACCTCACACATAAAATATATATATATATATATATATATATATATATATATATATATATATATATATATATATATATATATATATATATATATATATATATATATATATATATATATGTGTGTGTTTTTTTTTGTTTTTAATAGTCCTGTTTTTTTTATAGTGCTATGAAGTTTTCTGACCACGCAGTTATTATTACACCCTCCTCCTCCATTGTTATCTTTATGACTTGAGTTTCGCATCTTGGACTACATTTCACTCAGTCCTGCTTACAAATATTCATCCTCAAATCTTCTGAGATGACACTTTTGGGTACACCCGGGTGTTGAAACACAATTTTCAGGAGAGTTCTCCCACAACAGGTTGACCCTGATGGCAAGTAATGACCTAGTGCTGCCATGACAGTCACAGGAGCAAGAAGCCGATGCAGGTTCATCTCCTGAGGGACGGCCTCCAGGTTAGGGAATTACCAGCGCTCCGAATTACCAGCGCTCCCGTGTGCCGTGTTTTCCTGCGTTAAGCTCTTTCTACACGGGGTACGTTTCATTTCCTTACCGACAAATAGAAACAGCCAGAGGTCAGTATGAAGTGGGTTTTAGTCTGAGCAGAGACAAACACAAAAGAGCAAATGTCCACAGAGAATCCTGTAGCAGGAAGACAAAAATGATGGAGGGCATTGCTATCTATTACCATTATACAGCCTGTAACTTTTATTCTTCTGATATCTTGTATCGGTGGGTATCTTCTATGGCGCTCGGCCTGTGACATGATATATACTTCTGGGCCTCTTCAGAATCTGTAACAAGCCACTTAATAAAAAATGCTATATAGAACAGACTACATGCCTCTGCTTCATAGCCCCGGACTGATGGCTCCTTCTGCCCCCAGTACAGCTATATGCTGCATGTCTATCTGCCCCTATAGAGCAAATGTGTTTTGTAGGGAGCTCCAGCATTAAATTTACCATCTTCCATCTAAATCAACATTTTGGGCAATGGAGGGATGAAAAAAAGCTGAAGGATAGGAAGATGGAGAAAATATGAAATGAAGGGGGGGAGGGTTGATCGAAGAGTAAAGGCCAGCTTCACGCTGTGACATGCAAACAGGTTATCTATGAAATGTAGGGCTGAAATTTCACTTTAGGATGGGCACAACTTGACCTCTGCACACTCCGGTTCAGTATAATATTTATAACCTGTATCATAATTTCTCACCCCATGGACTGTGTGATTATGACCTGCAGTTATTGGGGGCCAATATACGTCCCCCATATACATCTATGTTCTCACGTGTTATGGCGCCTTGCCCATAAGTTCCTATAGAGAGGGGCAGGGGTGAGCAGCGCTCACCTTCTCCTCCTCTCCCGTGAGCCCGCTGTACTGTACGGCAGTGTGCATGTAGCCTTTCTGTAATAAAGCCAACCAGAGCCAGTATTGGGATGTTAACGTATGGCTGGTCCACAAAATTTAAATTAATAAATAAAATTAACATATATATATATATTTTAATAGAGTTGGCTATGGCTGGAACTATTACTATGGGTACAAGTGCGTGTGTATATAATTTCAGGCAGTCCACGGGTTACGTATTGGATAGGTTCTGTAGGTTTGTTCTTAAGTTGATTTTTGTATGTAAGTCAAAACTGTATCATTTATAACTGTGACCCAGACCAAATTTTTTTTTTTTTTTTTTTTTGGTCTCTGTGACAATTGGATTTTAAACATGTTGGATTGTCATAAGAAGCAGGAGTAACAATAAAACTTATGATAACTGTTACGGCTGATTTATTGTAGCCTAAGGATAAAGTAAAGTAAATTACCAACATCTTGAGGGCCGTTTGTAACTAGGGGTAGTCTGTAAGTTGGGTGTTCTCAAGTAGGGGACCGCTTGTATATATAATCTTTATATTTGGTCTATTTCTATCCATATTTTAGCAATAATCCTATTGCATGTAATGGACCTTCTACATTTTGTATCTGTCCCTTGCCCCAGCTCTGTCTAACCCCCCCAATCTGTCATTGCCTTCCATAGGAAGACTTATTCTTGAGGATCCTTGTTTATGGTTCATGGGTGGAAGTGTCGCCCTGGTGACCCCTTTGCGGATGCTATGTAAATCATCAGCTGACAAATAAGGGACAAATTGCTTTGAAGTCTCCCAGAGGAAGAGGAAACTGATGGGATTATCAGTCATCCATCAACTTCCCCTCTGTGGGACCACAGTTTTCTTTTACTGTGTCTGCCATTTAACTGTTTGACTGCCAATGTGAAATTGGTCATATGTGGCGAATGTCACGAGTTCAGATAAGGATATAATTGTATGTAAGACTGTCATACATGGAGTATATCTGTAGTATCATGTTACATTGTAGAAACTAGAGTAACAGTATTTTCGGCCATTGCTATTTATGCAGATCTTTCCCACTCTATGTAATGTGTTTCCAAACTGGAAGTCCGGAAATAAATATATGTTTGTATTCAGGCAAGTATATTCTATTCATACCAGCAGCTGACTTGCAAAACCAGGGGATGAACGTGCTGTAAATAAATGTAATGTAATGTAAATGTCTCCTAAAGCTCGTTACTACTCCGTCTTGTAATACGTTCCATCAGTGACACATGTATATTCCAAATTAGTGCAGTCCTCAGAGTGCGCCCCAAAATGGTTTAATCTTGTGTTGTATTTCCACCAGCAATTACAATAAATATAATATTTTATAACTTTATACAATGCTGATTATTATCCATTGGCTGATGACCAATAAGTAGATAACGCCAAACTTTATGATGTACGCACTGCCATAGACTGGTTCATCTGGGTTCGGTAAAATCCCAATTTTATACTGGGACACAAAGGAGTTTTCTTTCCCCTCATATATACACTGGCAGGGGCCTATGGGAATAGTGCAGACATAGCACGGTGGCTGAGTGGGTAGCACTTCTGCCTTGCAGCGCTGGGAACCTGGTTCTAATCCCACACAGGTCGAAATCTGCAAAGAGTTTGTATATTGTCTCCGTGTTTGCGTGGGTTTCCTCCGGGTCCTCCGTTTTCCTCCGACACTTCAAAACATACTGGTAGGTTGTTTAGATAGTGAGCCCCATGGGGACAGGGAGTGATTTGACATGCTTTGTGCAGCGCAGTGTAATTTGTAGGCGCTATATAAATATCGAATTATTATTTACTAGCTTATACATTTAGATACTTATGAGGTACTGGTTAATGTTGGGCATTGTTGAAAAGTGGTTTTAAACATGCACGCAGTCCCCCGGGTCCTGTATATTTTATAATTGTAACTGTATAAAAAAAATTTTTTAAAAATTGGCCCTGTGAGAATTGGATTTTTAAAATTTTGTGCTGTCATGGGAATTTTCATTTACACTTTATTACAAACGCCTTTCAGCTGATCATTGCAGCCTGGGAGTAAAGTAAAGCATCCAGGGAGCTGCACTAGAGGTCTGTCTGTAACTAGGGGTTGGGTGTCCTTAAGTCAGGCACCACTTGTATACCAACAGGGTTATTTAACGAAGGAGTTAAGAGTCCTAGCCGGTTTTCCCTGGCATGAACGCTCTATAGCCCATACAGTATTGTATAGGTCCTAGTTCACACCACCACGGCCAGACTATCCAAAGACTAGGAAGAGTCTGAGGGGCCCACAAGGCAACAGTTTTACATAAGTTATTGTAGGAGCTTTTTCCACACATCCGAGTCCTTGTAGCGCCAATCTGCCTGAGGGGTCATTTTTGTTGTCTTCCAGGGCTCTGCATTCCTTGTAAAGCGCTACCATATGTATGTGATTAATGGCGCTGAGAGTCCCAGTTAAAGTGGCCGTCCCTTGTCTCTCTCATGAATACACTGTTTGTCTCGCTCTTGTCTGAAACAATCTTTGTGTTTAAATATTTTAAACTCTTCGGAGGCTTCCGCCGCTTCCTGAACTTTTCTGTAGTGTGAAACATCTCGGATTTAGACAGCCATGTATATCCAGCAGATGTGACTCCAACACGTATGTCTCACTAGTGTGTACTGTGCCACGGATAGTCCAGCTTCTAGCATCATCTTCTGTTCTGTCCATGTCTGCATGCCAGTCATCATTTCCATGTGGTGTGGTGTGTTTTTTTTTTTTTTTTTAAGTTTTTCTAGCATGCTTTTAAATAAAACATAAAATATCCTTTTATTTATGGAGAAAAAAAACTGTACTGTAGTTTTGTCCTGATCAGTTACTCATGGGATTCCTTCTTTTCTAAGGCTTCGTGCACACAGCCAATGTATCGTCCCTATGATATCTGCTGCTTCAGTGAATAGCACATAGACAAATGAATTTCTATGGGCTCATACACACTGTAGTGATTTTCTGTAGTTCTGTATATGAGCTGACTGCCCAAACCACAACTTGGAGCAGGTCCAGTTGATGCCCACAATTATGGATCGGGATGTCTATTGTAATGTCATTGGTGCATGAACTGACCAAATGGGCAACAAATATTGGATTGTGGATACGTTGTTTGCAGCCCGAAAAATCTAATTTTCATACGAAGGTAGGGCAAGAAAGAAGAAACGTGCTGCAATACTGCTGCAGAAAATTTACTTGATAGAACACTGTTTCATTGCTACTGTAATCTATGGATTACTGCTTCAAAACCAGTCATACCCACTGTTTATACTTACTGTGCATTAAAGGTGCTGGCCACTTAATCCTTGAATGTTCATCAAGTCATTCAGCTGTTCTATTTACTTTTGTGCTCTGTGCAAACTCTCTGATTCTTTGTGTACATGTTCTGTGAATAGGAGAAGCTGCAACAGGAGAGTTGTGATTCATCCTGCTCCCTCCCCTCCCCTCTCTCTCTGTCAGTGAGGAGGGAATGTGAAAAGAGACACAGTGATTGACGCTATGAGGGCGGCCTAGAGCAGTGAGAGAGGAAGCTGTGTGTATATGCAGAGGGTAGGGAAAGGGTGAAGCTATCAAAGGCACAGGTGAATATACAAGCGGAGACGTGTCTAATGCAAGAGATTTATTGAAAAGTGGCCAACCCCTTTAACCCTTCAATTTTAATTTTTTTTTAATTGGAACCTACCATAGAAAATCTAGCATGGTGAACCAGTGGCACTTACAGTCATCGTGTCTTGATCTATGAGTGATAATCATCTTATTTGTTATCCAGGGCTTCTAATGGCCTAAAATCAACTTCTATAACTATGCTGATGAGCCAAAAGGGCTCTGAAGGCCATCACCAAAGCCCTTCCTTCTTGTAGCTTCATAGGATATTACACTATGCTGGATCACTTCCATCTCACATTGTGTGCTGAAACTTCTTCTGCTGTCATGAGATTACATCAGTCCAGTGCTGAGGGAGCAGGGGAGAGTGTGAGACCGCTATTTAGCATAATTATACAAGTTGATATTCGTAGGAAGGAGGCCATGGATAACACATATAAGAAGATTACCACAGTCACAGTGCCTGGATCTATGAGTAACTGTCTCTGGTTTATCATGATGGAGATTTAATTGTAGATTTCCTTTATTTTTTAATAATATTTTCAGGTAATTGGTGGAGATGCTAAGGTCTTCCATGTAGTACAGTGTTTCCTGTAATGTATTAGGTAATATTGTAATCTTTCACAATTTTTCTAAAACATTCAGTAACTTTTCAAATGATTTGATTCACTTGTATTCAAGTTTTAGTTTTTCAGTTCCATGTTGTTAGATTTTAATTCTCCACCAAGGGCACCCTAATTATGTAACAAATGAGGAAATGTAAATTTCTAGAGTGTGGATTTCAATAATACGATTGGCTTTTATTGCTTGAGTGATGGGAATCATTGGGGTCAGATCCAAGTACAAATCCTAAATAAACACTGCAATTGATAATTGTATATTATTTTATATTTTATCATTATTATGTGTTGTTCTTCCGTTATTATACCACTTTATAATGAACAACTACAGAAGATATTAAATTCCATTGAAGTCAACAGATTTTGGATGGCGTAAGAAAGTCATGGAAATCTTAACTGTGATGTGAATCGGCCCTTTCCCTTACTATAGCGAATTTACTTCATATGGATAACTTTAAAAAACGCCAAGTTTTCATTGGCAAGAAGCGCTTTTAAAACTACTTAAATGTTGCCAAATCGACTTATTCACCTAGTAAGAGTCTATAATATTAGTGTGAAAAATCTGTTCTGGTTGTAAACGGGTTAGTTGAAGAAGGAAGTATTTCCAAAAATTCTAGAATGTCACAGCGGTGTATTAAAATCTATTTCTATATCATAAAATGTCAGTGAATGATGACAGGTGTACTTATGGGAAATTGCAGGGAGCCACTTGGAACCTCTTATGGCTGATTATGTAACCCATGGATTGTACTTGACTAGGGAGTTAAGATTATGTTATAGTTCAAGCATTTTACTTTTAGTTAGGATTCTGTTTAATTTATATTTTTTACAGTGTTCTTTCGGTATAAGATTTATATGGTTTTTACTTTTGTCCTTGAGAGAGATATATATATATATATATATATATATATATATATATATATATATATATATATATATATATATATATATATATATATATATATAATTTTTTTTAATTTTTTTTTTTTATATAAGGAATCTCACCAGATTTGGCCATACAGGGCCGCCCACTGCTTCAGATATTGGCCCTGAAGAGCTGTCTAACCGTACCTTTTTGTCTGTGAGAACTGAGATAACTGCATTTGTTTTCTGGGAATGTAGCTGGACTTTGTGCACTGTTGTGTGAGATCTCTTCAATATACTGTGGCACAGGGCTATCCCCTGCTATGAGTCACTGGTGGAACAGGCTTCTGTTTGAATTCTACAGCAGTTACTCAGAGGGAGAGACTTGCAGTGAAGAGACCTCACACATCCATGCACCCATGCACTTCTAAACCAGCCACAATCCTGGAATATAAAAGCATTTTTCACAATCCTTTTGCTGCTTACACTACACATAAATGTAATTATACATTTCTCTAAGGCTACTAGATTTCATTTTAAAGTATAGGCGGTTCCCAGGGTTACGTATAAGATAGTTTATTTAGGTTTGTTCTTAAGTTTAATTTGAATGTAAGTCATAACAGGTATATTTTATAATTGTAACTCCTATACTATCAAACGAAAAATATATAATTTACTGTACTGAATCGTTTGTCTGTTGTTGTTGTTGTGTTTTTTGTTTTTTACAGTGTAATCTGTAAATGGGAGCATTTTTCAGTGTATATTTCTGCATCAGTCTGAAGCAAAGACAACTGGCTGCAGCAGCTTCCCTGTTATGGCCAGTCTGTACTAGGACAAAAAGGTGTATTGGCCAAATACCGCCAATAACAAATAAAGGGGACAGTGTTCACTCAGTTTTGAGCACACAGTATGCTGTCTCCACACATCGTCCACCATTGATTTATCTTTTCTGAAGTGATCCTTCTAATCTAAGAACACTTAAAAAAAGAATTTTATTTAGTTAAAATAATGAACATTATTATTTTAAACATTTTATTGCTGTTAATGAATATAATTTACAGATTTGATACATTGTTGTATTCCTGTTTTTTTTCTTAATTTGTGATTTTCTACAAGAACAGAAACCTTTTTAGTTTGGTCAAACGCAGTTTCCAGTTTCATTAAATTCAGAATTAATGAATGATGTTTGTCTATTTTGGAACATTTACATTCTGTGTGTGAATAATACACCGATATGTAACAAAGAATTGTTCTGGAAATATTCTGGCAACATTTTAAGTGTCTCTGATCCTGTTGGGATATTACGTTGGCCACAATATAGTACAGGGAATCTATTCCGGTTTCCACATAGGTGAGACTACTCGTCATGTGACCTCTACACTAGGATACAATGTCACACCAATATGAAAACATGAGATGGCGAGCAGGCGGGAGGGGTGTTACCAGTGTATGCCTCTCCCTGGTGTATACATCCGGTGTCAGCCATGAGCTGTGTGTGCACAGAGCCTAAGAAGGAATGTATGCCGAGTAAAAGTACAGATTGTTACATTCAAGTGGGTAATCAAAGTGCAGAGCAATCTCATTGTACTAAGATAACAAGAGGCAAGTTCTAATTAACCAAGGTAAACAGCACTCCATAGATAAAGATGTGATTATATTCTTCCTAATCAAAGGAACATAATTGCTATTGTGTATCTCTATTTACGTAGTGCTACTTTCACATATGACCTGTGCCACGCTGTGATAAACTGACTGCAGGCTGAAGTGGAGGGCTGATACTCCTAAGCGAAAAGCAATACCCTAAAAACTAATTATAGCCAAAGAATATAAAGAGCCACTTCGGGGCTCCTATTATGCATTCATTTAACCCATTTTAAATTATTATTTATTTGTTTTATTTTTAGTTTGTTTTCTTATGGAGTTGAATGGGGATTTAAAGGAAATCTACCACCAGGATGGAGGATTGTAAACCAAGCACACTAACATACTGGTGTGTGCGCCCCCTCTGGCATGATATGCTCTTCTTTTAGCTGCTTATTGCCTTGTTTTTAAGAAAAAAGGTTACATTATGCAAATGAGACCGAGGGCTCAAGCCCCTCATGCTCCTTTTGAATAATTTTAATAGCTTCTTATGCCCTCAACATCAGTTATCAATGGTGTCTGAAGTGAAGCCTTAAAGGGTTATTCCCAGGAAGACAACATTCTTAAATATACTCAGGATAACAAAATAACACTTTCTCTAATTCACTGTTAAGCATTTCACAGATATAATTCCAACCTGTCTCTATCAGTCCTGGTGTATACAGTGTACCCTGAGTTATCACCGAAAACCAGATGTAATGTTGCAACCTTTTTAAAAAGTCGCAGATTTTTGTGCATATCTACCCCTACCACTGATCAGGCGTAGACATTGGGGGACATTTACTTAAAGTGTCGGTGTCTGCATTGACTTTGTTACCGACCTGCTCTGGGAAAGAAGATACACATTTAATATTGTAGAGCTGTGCAGAGACATTTCTGGCGCCGAGACCATTTTCTGTCCCTGGGACCAAAATCTGTCCCGAGCACCAGAAATGTGTCCAACAGTCCCTGCTAGACCAGTTTTCTTTTGGTCTACTTTCCGCCAGTTTTCAGCGCCCAAAAAGGGCTGTGACACATATTAATTGTGTCTGAGTTTCCACTCCGCCAAAGCCACGCCCCTTTTCGGAGAAGAGTCGGAGCAGACGGAAAAAGCCATTTTTTCTGTCCCCGACAGATAATAAATAGGTAGGAGAGCAGAAGATGCGGTGAAAGCGCCACAAAACTGGCGGAAACGCCATGTCCCCCATTGTGTTTTAAAAAATCGCAAATTCACTTCAGACCAAACGGGACATGTATCAATAAAGAAAAAATAATACATCTAACCAGCAGGAAAGCCAAGAAAAGTCTCAAAAAAACAACTGAAAAAGCCAGACATATGATAAATATCATGTAGCTTGCCTACCTGTCACATTGTTGCCCTTCTACTTCTACTCTCAGACCGTGCTGCCCTCTACTTCCTGTCCCTATTTGCCACACAGGAAGTGAATCCTAGTGTCATCCAGTGATTGGCTGAGTATTTATTATTCCGTTTATTGATGGATACCAGGATGTAGACCCCCAATGATTGGCGTGGCTCACTTATTTTCTGCTTTTCTAAATGCCTTAAACCTGGGCTGTCAACGCCTTTCATTTTTATAGACCATAGCCGAGCATATGCTTTAGCCGAATTGAAATATTTTGACCATGTTTTTTTTTTTACCAATTCTTTTCTATTAAAATTAGACACAAGAGTTTCTCCTACTGCTATGTTGTCAATTGCAGATGTAGCCCAGTGTATAGACATATGTCTGGGCCATATGTGTGGTGTAATGTGGTGTGAACCTAGCCCGAGGCAGCCCATTGCTGCCCATCGAGTCGGGATCTTCATATAACTGCTGATAAATATGTGTTTTCCAGGCTGGTTAGCTCTGCTTGTTAGGGGTGTTATTTTCTGTTTTGCAAGCGAACATTTCTGGCATTTCAGCTGCTCGAACATAGAAAACATTAGTAAGCACAGCATGTACGTCTCTTTATGTGAAGACCTGCTCTTATCTACCTAAATGTGGCCATCTGTTTGAATTTAGCATTTCTGAAATCCAATTTTTTTTGCCGCTAAGCCATAATTAAGGTCAAAAACTATTGTCGCAGTCATTATTCACAAGATTTCACTGCTGCCTCATTTACGTCTTGTAGCTTTCTACGGAGGTTTGATCCCAAGGCATTGTGGAACCCGGGCTATGTTAATATACAGCGGTTGTCTGTATGGCACTTTGTATAGACACTGGGTCCTATTTACTTCTCCCCTGTCATATTATTTGTCCAAGGTTGGTGACACATGAGGTGCAGTCGCTGCGGGGTAGTGGCAGGGAAATCGCTTGTAACCTTTTAGTGATTTAGAGTCACAACATTTTACAAAAAGAATTTGGAATCGCTGTGGAATGTCTGTATAATTTGTCCGCGGCTTTGAAGGGGATTTCCGCTTCTGCTGTCATATTTCAGAGCAGGGATTGGCTCGAACCTTCCGGACAAACCGGGATGTCATCAAACCACGTGTTGAGAGTGGAAAGGACCCGGGATTGGAGGGTCTCCGTGGGAGTTCCACGCTCCCTAAGAGGCTGCATAATCCTTTAGTATCTGAAATATATGTTTTTAATCAATTTCACCAAAATGTCTGTATACCTTTTTTTCTAATGGGTTTTTACACTGATGACACAGAGTAACATGAACATCTTCAACCCACGGAAACGGACCTGAATGTTGTTCAGTCATAGTATGATAGTTTCTACGGTTGAAAAAAGACACATGTCCATCAAGTTCAACCAAGGGAAGGGATTGGATAGGGAAGGAATTTGGGAGAACAATTCTATGTAACACAACTGTCAATGTTATTTAGGTGTAAAAAGCCATCTAGATCCTTCTTGAAGCTCTCTGCTGTCTCCACTGTGACCACCACCTGAGGCAGGCTACTCCACAGTCCTTGCATCGTAAGGACTGCACTAGGTGGACTAGGGTCTTGTGTATTCCTGCCTAGACCACCATCCTCTGTCACATAGAAAGAGCATGGGGCAACACTGGAAAAAGAGGGAAGCAGTTTAAATGGAAAACGCAGGATGAGTACCCTCCCGAGGCTCATTAACTACCTCATTAGCATATGAATTAAAGGGAACCTGTCATCAGATATTGACCTAATGAACCCCTACCTTTATGTTGCTAAGCAGCTGAAAAACACCCAGATTGTGTTACTTTGATTACCCAGTGTGGTGGCATCATCCAGAAAATCAACTATGAAGTGAGATGTAAACTGGTTGTATAAAGTCCCCCTTCACTGTAATTAATGGGCCTACATCCAGAAACCTAACTAACCAGATCTCCTGAAGTGCAGTGTCAATCACAGAGGAGTTGGTGTTCAGAGTTTCCCACCTTGACTTCAATGTTAAACTCTCCGCCTCCTTGACTTTATACAACCAATTTGGATCTCATTTCCAAGTTGATTTTCTGGATGATGTCAACACACTGGACCATGAAAGAACAAAAACTAGAAGTTGTTCTGCAGCGACAATATTCTGGTAGTGGTTTAATAAGCCAAATTCTGATGACAGGGTTCCATTTAAAGTCTGAATATCTTGTATATGGCATAATGGACAGAAATAATGAAGGTATGTTACAAATCACAGTACATTTAGCAGATTATACTGCTTGGTGGAGGTGGTAGACTCCCTCTAAAGGAAGCCCGTAGCGCTGTATCTCAAGTTCACGGTCCCTGAAATACCCGAGCAATATCGCTTAAATTTATACAGTGTGGACCCCCCCCTTAACACTGCAGTACATAGTGTGAGCTCCCTGTTGTTCGCAGGCCATGCTGGGAGTTGTAATTTCACGACGTCTGAAAGACTACAGCGTGGAGACGGGATCTTTTGAAGCCCCCTGAAAGGCTAGATGAATGGGAGGGATAAAAGCCGCGTTCCCAGCAGTTGTCTCCGGGATGCTGCCAGTGTCAGGAGCACCGGGAAGCACCGACTTAATAATCATTTGTTTTGTACAGGAAGATTTGTAAATTTGGCATCTGCGCCTGTGACTTGTATCCTGCCAATGTTTAATTATAAGTTGTTACTGTTGTGAGCGGCAGAGGGGTTTTCAAGTAACAAACAAATTCTTATATCATAAAACTGTTGTCGCCAACACTAACACGGGGGAGAACCGGGAGAAGAAAGTCCTGTTATTTTAAGAGCATGGCAGCACCTGCGCTCCGAGCGCGAGTCTGATGTATGAGGCTCTAGTCCACGAATTCCCAAGCACCCTTGAAGAAGAAGTGCACGACTTCAATGCTCAAGGGCTAACAAGGAGTCTCTGCTCTGAGCGCAGGTGTTTCTTTGAGAGGGTTTTTTTTTTTGTGAATTTTGATTGACACCCATTCCTGAGGCCGCCCAGTCTATACAGGGGCTACACAGAGGCTTCTCTATGCTTATGGTAGGATCTACTAATCCTGTGTATTATGGATAACGAGATCTTTATAACGTAACTTCGAAAGTAGGTAAAGGGCTAAATCCTCCATCCTCAGCTTTTTGCTAGGCTCTGTTCACACTGACATTACCTTTTCAGTTTTGTTATGATGTATGAGAGGATTATAACAAGGAAAGAACAGGATTCAATTGGAAGAAATTGGCGGGAGATTGAAGTCACTTTGGCCAAACTTCTGGAGTAATTTGTGACAAAAAAAAAACCCCTGCGACACATTTATGAAGACTTGTAGACCACCCCGACTTGTCCAACAAAGGGGCATGACCAAAAATTAGGAGTGTGTGGCACACAATTTATAGTAGCTAAAAGAGTTGCATCGCTAGACTAGTGTTCTCGAATTCCGTCGCACCTTGTGACATGTTAACAGATTCCCCCTTTGTGTTTTCATCCGTCAAACTTCATAAAAAAATAATTTGTATGGTCACTTCTATCCAGTTTAAATTTTTTATATAGTTGAGAGCAGGGTCCTCACTCCTATTGTTCCATATGACTGTACTCTGGAGCAAGGCAAGTATAGAGGTTTACATAGAGATCTGGTAAAGGGAGATTTGGGACACTAAACCACCTGCCGCTGAGGACCAGAAGAATATAGTAGCGAAGCAGCTCCTAAAGTATTTCTTTATTCTATCATAGTAAAAAAAACAACATTTTGCCCCCTCTATAAAGGCATTATTGTTGCTAAAGACCTGTAGGTGGTTTGTTGTCCCAATTCACAGTGACTATCAAGTTTTGGATAGGGGACTCCTACCAATCACAAGAACGGGACCCCCAGCAATCTGGAGACCAGGGGTCCCTTTCTCACTAATAGGTGGAGCAACAGGTTAGGCAAGCGTTCTGAAGCTTCATTCCATTCCATTCCATTCAAAATTTCAGGGCACTGCAATCTTTGTTACTTTCATAGACTATGAAGGCTGGTTTGCTGGGGGTCTGTTCTCGTGATCGGCGGGGTTCCCAGCAGTCGGACCGTCATATATCAGCTAGTTATTCCCTATACTGCTGTGGTTCTAATATGAAAGAGTGATGCCACACATGGCGTTTTTTGTCTGCATCCAGTTTTCAGTTTTTGGATGTTTACCATGCATTTGGATGCCTACAACCTGTTTATCTATTAAGATAATTGGGGAAAACTGACAAAAACAGTCAAAACCAGACTAAAAACGCATGCTTAAAATTGGACTAAAAAAGCCATGTGTGGCATCGCCCTAACATGTTACCATCAGCTGAGTTGTGTTTACACGTATACTTTCTGTATTTATTGCTGTCAGATGTATTTGGTGCTTAAAACTCCTGACTGGCTCCTTTAACCAAAAAGTCACCCTATACTGTAACTACTGTTTCCCAGCATGACTAGAAATCTGAGGACGAGCATGTTCCCTGCGTGTTTTTTGGCCACTGGTCCTTGCTCCACATGATGAGAGTTAATTACTTTGGCGTTGCTGTGTAAATAATGTCGGCACACATCGCAGGCGCTGTATCATTTATCCCGTAATTGAATCATTGTCCTGACTTCTAGTCACAAAGCATTGTTGGAAAAACAAACTCTGCCAATTTTTCAAGGTATAGATATAAATCATCTGCCTGATAGGAGCCTGCGTTTTGCACTGGCATTTTGTAATAGCTCTCAGTAATCTGTCTCGGCGATCTATTTGAAAGTGTGCGCTCTCTTGAGATACGCTTTTTAGATTACGGTCTCTTTCCTTCGCTCCTTTTTTTTTTTTGCCTTCAAACATCGTGGAATGAGGACTGCGCTGCAAAGAAATATAAAAAATACGCTACATGTTTCCTGGTGCTTACAGGGTCTCTGAAATGGATTTGTCTCCTAAAAGGGATTGTATAAGAATATGGCGCTTTTTTTTTTTTTATATATATATATAATCACCCCAGGAGTAAATTATGGTTCATATTTACATGGTTAAAAAGGGATCCATGGCTTTCTGTGGGAGCTGTGTGTGCATGTTATTGAAATCCCTTCTCATCGTTATTACCCTATTATATAAAATTGGTTAGACATGCACAGCTTTTCATCATTGCATTGAACGCTTTGACGTGTGTATATAATGTGTATATATTGTAACAAAAAGGTTGGGACAATGTCTACAGCAATGGTAATGTCAGCTCACCTGGAGTGTTGATTTTGCACCCTCGTGGATCGATCGAGCACGGACCTCCTATCCAGCCTCCTTTGGATTGCTGCTTACTCGACACACAATGTCCAGCTCCACGATACAGAAATCCACTTGCGTTTTTTGTAGAAAAAAATATTCTTTATTGTCCACTTCTTACATACAATTAAAATCGCATGGAGTCAACGCAAGAATCGACTGGCGATCACCATGCGATTTTAATTGTATGTAAGAAGTGGACAATAAAGAATATTTTTTTCTACAAAAAACGCAAGTGGATTTCTGTATCGTGGAGCTGGACATTGTGCTTTGAAAAAGGTTGGGACAGTGGAAAATCTTGAGACATAGACATCTAATCGAAAAAAAACCCCTAAAAATATGTGTCAAATATTTCTTAAAAATCTATCCAATGATACTAAAGTAGACCCTGTATTTTCACCCTTGGCGATCAGGTCCTGGGGGGGGGGGGATATATATACAGGCAGTCCCCTACTTAAGAACACCTGACTTGCATACGACCCCTAGTTACAAGCGGACCTCTGGATTTTGGTAATTTATTGTACTTTAACCTTAGGCTACAATAAACAGCTGTAACAGTTATCACAGGCGTCTGCAATTAAGATTTATTGTTAATCCTGATTCTTATGACAATCCAACATTTTTAAACTCCAATTGTCACAGAGACCAAAAAAATTTTTGACTGGGGTTACAATAATAAAGTATACAGTTCCGACTTACATACAAACTCAACTGCCTGTATGTGTATATATATAATATTTATGTACAAACTACATTTGGTGTAACCCAGGAACAACAACGTAGTTTTCCTAGTAGTGAGATGTAATGTGAGTCCCCGACTCCCACATTTCAACAAGTAATGGATATTGGTTGAATAATAAAAAGTTAGACAAATTTCCAATACACTTTCTGTATCAATTACTTACAGTTTTCTAGATCTCTGCTTGCTGTTATTCTATAGAAACCTTCATTGTTTGTTTATTTTCATTTGCCAAAATCCAACCATGGGCACACAGGTGCACGGCTCATTGTATCGCACAGCTTTGATCACTCTCTGTGATATAACGAGCCGTGCACCTGTGTGACCATGGTCAAATTTCTGTCCACTGGAAATAAACAATGAAGGTTTCTATAGAATGACAGCAAGCAGAGATCTAGAAAACCGTGAGGAATTGATACAGAGGTCACAAGTGGGCAGAGAGGTCCGTTTGTAACTAGCGGTCGTCTGTAAGTCGGGTGTCCTTAAGTAGGGGACCGCTTGTATATATTTTCTTTTTAATACAATGTAGAGCTTTAAAAATACACGTGTGTGTGTGTGTGTGTATTTTAATGCTCTACATTAATACTAATGCTAATACAATATTTTATTTTTTTTTAGCACTTTTTTTGATTTTTTTTTTTTTTTTTTCACTACATGAAGTGAATTCATATTTACTAGGAGATTGGCTTTCCTATGTCGGGCAGTGCCCATGGTGAGAAAGTAAGGGGCGTATGGCTGATCTATAGTAAACATCAAGGTATCCTCAAAGGATTTTCATATCATGACGGGGAACCCAAATATATATTTTTACCAACTAATGAGACCTCTTTGTTTTTATTTACCATGCCTTAATTGCTTACTTGAAATCTCTATTTAAAGCGGCACTTTGTATAATTAATTACCATCAGTAGAAGTAATTGTGAGCACTGTGTGTGCTCTTACTGCCATGTAAGTGTTGCATTGGGACCATAACTGATAACATTGATTATTGTACAGAGAAGCCGCCTTGCCAAGGCTTTGCCTTTTATTCCTAAATTACCAGCAGGCTAATTAATAATAAACTATAAATGGTCTATTACTCAGCACAATTATTTTTAGTAGGTTCAAATAACGATTCTTGTTTTCTGGTTTTATGCCCTTTTGAAGCTGTGTGTATGTGCGTTCAGTGATGTACATTATGTATAATCCCAATATAATGAGGACCAAACAGAGTAACGACTCATTAGGCCAAGTGACAAGATGTGCAAAACTTGTGTTACTGCCCCTATCTATGTCTATGTGCTGCTATAAAGCCTCCATCACAGGGCATATGTACCTCTTCCGGAAGCATGGTTTCCTAGGGATATACAAAATATAACATGGATGTATAAAATATAACATGGATGTATATAAAGTCAAGCCGGATGGACAAGTTTTGCTATGGCCTCGACATGTAGTTAAAAGCGCCTGTGGTTGGGCTGTACCTTATATGGTGTTTAAAGGGAACCTGTCACCAAGTATGTAATTTTTAGCTGGTGACGGGTCCCAATAGTCTTTGCTATGCAGCATTCTGAATAATTTCAGTGTATCCTCATTTATTCTTCCTCTGCTCCACACCATCCCCCTCCCTCCCCTGCCTTCTTAATGCACATGTTAGGAAATGAGGAGGGGGGGCTGCATGAGTGTAGATGAGAGGACAGACTGCAGATGCTTGTGTCACCCCCCTCATCCTCATAGACTGTAAGCTCTTGTGTCACCCCCTCATCCTCATAGACTGTAAGCTCTTGTGTCACCCCCTCATCCTCATAGACTGTAAGCTCTTGTGTCCCCCCTAATCCTCATAGACTGTAAGCTCTTGTGTCACCCCCTCATCCTCATAGACTGTAAGCTCTTGTGTCACCCCCTCATCCTCATAGACTGTAAGCTCTTGTGTCACTCCCTCATCCTCATAGACTGTAAGCTCTTGTGTCACTCCCTCATCCTCATAGACTGTAAGCTCTTGTGTCACCCCCTTATCCTCATAGACTGTAAGCTCTTGTGTCACCTACTCATCCTCATAGACTGTAAGCTCTTGTATCACCCCTTCATCCTCATAGACTGTAAGCTCTTGTGTCACCCCCTCATCCTCATAGACTGTAAGCTCTTGTGTCACCACCTCATCCTCATAGACTGTAAGCTCTTGTGTCACCCCTCATCCTCATAGACTGTAAGCTCTTGTATCACCCCTTCATCCTCATAGACTGTAAGCTCTTGTGTCACCACCTCATCCTCATAGACTGTAAGCTCTTGTGAGAAGGGGCATCACTCCTATTGTTCCATATGACTGTTTGTGCTCTGTAATGTAATATTATGTTTGCATATGTCCCCTATGATTTGTAAAGCGCTACAGAATATGATGTCGCTATATTAATAAAGATTATTATTACGCTGACAAAGGCATTTTTAAAATCCGCATAACATAGGCTATTGTAACCTGTCACCAGCTAAAAATTGCATTACATTTGAAGAAAATGTGCCATCAAAATGCATCATGATAAACCAGGGACACTTACTCATAGATCCAGGCACCAGGACTGTGGTAATGTTCTTATAGTTGTTATCATGGCCTCCTTCCTTCTCAAATGAACTTTTTATTTATGCTACTCATCCTGATGGTCCTCTGGAGGTGGTTTCCAGAACCCCTCTGTACTGCAGCTTCACAGGCTGTTACAGTGTGCAAGAAGCATTTTCCCCCTCCCATTGTGTGCTGAAACTTTTCTGCTGCAGTGAGATTACATCAGCCAGAGGGAGGGGGAAGTGTGAGACAGCCAGTGAAGCTGCAGCACGGAAGGGCTCTAGTAACACCCCCCCCCAGAGCCCTTCTGTAACATTGATTTTAGAAGGAATGAGGCCATGGATAACAAATATAAGAAGATTATCACAGTCACAGTGCCTGGATCTATGAATAAGTGTCCCTGGTTTATCTTCACTGCTGGCCATGCCCCTCCCCAGCACTGGACACTCTTGGTAGTGCACCTGTAGTGCATTATGACAGATACAACCCTCATAGTCTGTAGTGTGAGTAAAGGGACCTGGTGATTAGTGCAGCTTAATTTGGAAATTTGAAATTTAATTTTTTTTGACTAGCAAAAGGTTAGATGTGATTCCCTTGGTCACACAACCATGGCGGTTTATGAATGGGGAAACGCTAGATGGTTTTCATGGACCAGTCACAGTACTGGCAATGCAATAAATGATGCAAGGAGTCCCTTGTTTCCCCCAGCAAAACTGCAAAACTATGATGATTATAGCGGGAAGAGCGGCCTTCTTACATCATATATCACTATGATGAACTGTGCAATATGATCCGGCAAGTGAATGGCCCATGGAGTAGCCACTGGCGTGTGCCGCCGGCCTAAATGACGGGGATCTGTAATAAAGGAAAAATGGGACCAAAAAAACCCACCTGATTGTCAGAATAAATCAATCGAGCAAGTTGTCATAGCGGCTGTAATTTCCCTGTATCGATGACTGGTGTACATAAGGGGGTACACAAGTCTTCATAGAGGGGTATATAATTGAGTTAGATTTGTTATTGCTCCCAGTTTATGGATTTGCATGGTATTTTCTCCATGAGCCTTCTGTGTCTGCTCATAGGATTTACATCGGGAATGTAAAGTGTGGAAGTGTTTGCATATTTTGCACCTGTAGGTTGTAATCAAGTGTAATCTTGTAATCAAAGATAATATATTCTCTTTATCTTTTGGCTGTGTGTTTTTGGTTTTCATACCCCTAGTGAGGCAGGTTTGACGCGGATTCATGTGGTTATATATTCTATATCTTAAATAAGGGAACTTTTTTGAAGCTCCTATATATGATTACAGTTGCCTTAAAGGACACCTGTCATCAGGTCTGTGTCACTAGTCCTGTCACTACTACCTGTAGGAGCAGCTCACACGGATCCCATCCCAGCCTTTATCTAGTCATTTCATACATTAATCAGTATAAAATCATCTATTATTTATCATGTAAATGAGGCAGGTCACATGGTCAGAGGCAGTGATGTCACACCTGTTACCCCTCCCCTCTCCTCCCCCTGCTCATGTCTGTGTGTAATGTATAGTAAAGCATTGCTAGTGTGTGTGCTGCATCTGCTGACATGCTGCATCCTCCTAATATACAGGTGAGAGACACAGACATCAGCTACACATGAATCTGACATGTTCTGCTGTAACATGGCTGCCTGGAGCTGCTGTGTCTCTCCTAAACACACACACACACATGCACACACAGGCTGCAGGGGGTGCCAGCACCAGGAAGCACATCATTATACAGGCTGTCAGTCAAGCACTGGGGGTGTGGCTGTGCCTCCCACTCATGAATAGAGTGGACAGCTTGAATATGCTAATGCTTCATTGGACATTTCACAGGTCATTTGCATACAGCTTTAGGACCTCATTGCTTAGGTTTACAGGCATGTAGAGAGACAATAAAGGGATGGAGGCAATGCTCTCTAATGGCAGTTTATGAAAATATATTTAGTTTAGGGGGGTTATTTTGCATGACGGGTTCTCTTTAATACAGATAAATTAGTAAATATTCCCAATGAAAGGAAATCTACTATGAAAATCCATCATGATAAACCAGGGACACTTACTCATAGATCCAGGCACCGTGACTGTGACCTTCTTAGAAGGAAGGAGGCCATGGATAACGCATGTAAGACTGGGTTCACATTAGGTTTTGTGTCATGCGCTATAAGGACCCTCCTGCTGAGCGATGTATGCTATACCTGCTCCCCATAGTAGTCCATTGCACATGGGCCACTCAGGCGGAGGCTACAGGATGAAAAGATGTAGCTTACTACGGACAGAACGTTTAGTGGCCAGACAAAGGCAACAACTATGCCTCCGTCTGCCATTATTTGGCAGTGTATACGCTGGGTGTCCCAATGTATACGCTTAGCGTATACAGAAAACATGATAATACAGGCAGTCTCCAACATAAGGACACCTGACTTACAGGCGACCCCTAGTTACAGACTGTGATCTCTGATGAAGCTCTCTGGATGCTTTACCTTCCAGGCTGCAATAATCAGCTGTAAGGTGTCTGTGAATGAAGCTTTATTGATAATGCTTGGTCCCATTACAGCACAAAATGTTGAAAATCCAATTGTTACAGAGACAAAAAAAATTATTTTTCTGGAGTTACAATTCTAAAATATTTAACTTTTTTATTTATCATAATTTTTTTTCTATTATTGTTTTGCCCCACACGGGGTACTGACAGGAGATCACTTGATTTTGATGACACTGTCAATTTCTGATGGGATTTCTATTAAACTATAAATCTGGCTTAATAGAATGTTACTAAAGGGCACTTAATGGACACCCGGGCTGCCTGGGACGTCATTGGTAACCCATGATCACTGCTGCGGGGTACTGATGGGTGCAGAGGGAGCTCACTCCCTGTGCAACTGAATAGACATTGTGGCCCATGTTTCATTGCGGTGTCTAAGAGGTTAAACACTAGGGTCAGAGCTCTTCTGACCCCAGGTGTTGATGGAGTAGCTGGCCTGTGATAATCTAGCCCAGCCACAGCAGCACCAGGACACAATGGCCTGTAATCTTCTGATGCAACCCCATTGAAAGGCATCTCATCAAAAGAAGTACCCTATAAAGTGTCTGACTTATCTTTTAATAGACTATCTCATCTCCTCAGCTATTCTCTAGGTATGGAAAGAGTTAATCATTAGCCTCCTTATCTATGCAGTGGACAGACCTCAGAAGGCTTTCAGATACACTGCTCACTACAGGAGAAAGAGCAGGAAAAAAGTAGAAGAAGCTGCTTTAGCTAATGAAGTATATTACATTGCTATAACACCTGCACTATTCATTTATAAAACCTTTAGTTTAGTTACACTTAGTATATTTCTACCACCATCTATGACCCAGGTACGGTATTACACCTCCTGGGGAAAGGATATTGTAGGACTTGCTACAATGAATGTTTTTCGGCGTTCTGTACAGATTAGTCTTGCGCTCTTCTGGGGACATGTATTGCTAGTGCTGCTGTATTTTATGTATTTTTATTTCTCGTTCCCTCTGGCTTTTCTTATTGCTGCTGCCTCAGCAATCCTTCGCCATACATTTTTAATGCTCTTCTGTGTAGGGCGGATTCGGGTCTTGAGATTAGTGGTGGTTTAACAAGCGTGTTGTAAGGGATATATTTCTGTGTGTTTGGAAGGGTACAGATAGATGCCATCACATACGCGCTTATGTTCCCTGGCTGGGGATTTGATCTTTTAGACTTGTCCGAAATCTGGAAAACTCCTGGATGAAGGTGTCTGACAGTCTGTCACTTTCTGTGTAGTGCTGGTAACATGGACTTTATAGTTTGTGCTTCTTGACACTTTTTTCTGTACTGTAGTTATTTTCGTACCTACCTGTGAATTGTAAAGCAAGTCTGAGTTTTTCTTGCAGCCTTCATACATATGATGTCATAGCGGGAAAGTTCAGGAATTAATATATACAGAATGATCTGCTGTTTAATGTTTGCCATGAACCTACCGAGGTTTCCTTCACCCTTACAAAAAGATTTGGTTTTTATTACAGAAGTATGTACATGGGGGCCAGGGCGGTCCTCTATTTACTCTCCTCCACTTCTAGGAAATCTACTTTCTAAATCCATCATAATAAACCAGGGACACTTACAAGTAGATCTTGACACTGTCACCCTGACTCTGATAATCTTCATTTATTTGTTAGCCATGGTCTCCTTCCTTCTAAAATCAACCTATAAAACTGTGCTAATGAGCCAGAAGTGCTCTGGGGCTTCTTACCAGAACCCTTCCGTGCTGTAGCTTCACAGGCTGCTACAGTGTGCAAGATGCACTCTCCTCCAAATGTGTGCGGAAATCCTTTGCTGCAGTGAGATTACATCAGAAAGTGGGAAGTGCTAAGGGAGCAGGGGGAAACGGTATAACAGCCTGTGAAGCTGCAGCAGGGAGGCTTTGATAACACCCACCCCAAAGCCCTTTTGGATAATAAGCATTATTTTAAAAGTTGATTTTAGAAGGAAGGAGGCAATGGGAGAAATTTTATAAACGGTTTTGCATATTTTAATAGATGTTGCTCAACTGATTCCGGAGCAGCAGGAATTTTCTGTAGCGTTCACCATTCCCATGCTGTCAGTTTCTAAATGGTGTAATAAAAATCTTGAGAAATCAGCTGATCAGAAGCTGAAGCGATAGTATTTCTAGTAATTTCAGATTTCTAGTGTTGTAGACTGGTCTTAAATACTTTTGGTTGTGCTGTGTTTGTTATAATGAAAGTTCTGAGACCAATGCCTCTTTTTTTCTTTCCCCAGATTAGCTCTATACGTGTATGAATACCTGCTACACGTGGGGGCACAGAAGTCTGCGCAAACATTTTTGTCAGAGGTAAGTCATTTCTGCTATAGAATATACTCTCTGTGTCATTGGAAATCAGAACAGCTGACCCCTCATATAAAATTATACAAATTTGCAATTTTCCCCCAAGGAATGTCTTTGTGAGTGAGATTTGGGCTATAACCAGCATCAGGAACTTGGCACAGGATATGATTAATGAGTCTGGATGACCCTAGCCCTCTCTCCACCCACTTGGCATGGAGGTGGCCGAACAGCAGAAATTTTGTTACTTTTTTTTAAGAATTGTACACCAGAAAACTGGCACACAAGTTATAAAAGTTATAGAATTTTCCAATATATTTTTGTATTAATTGCCCATGGTTTTCTAGATCTCTGCTTGCTGTCCTTATAGAGAAAACTTCATTGTTTATTTCAAGTGGACAGAAATGTGACCATGGTCACACAGGTGCACGGCTCTTTATAACACACGGCTCTGATTACTCTATGATACTAAAGTACTGTGTAGCTGTGCGACCACGGTCAACGTGGAAGCTTTTTATAGAAGGACAGCAAGCCGAGATCTAGAAAACCACAAGGAATTGATACAGAAGTATATTGGAAAATTGTATAATTTTTCAATATACAAACAATAACATTAATTTGCCGAAATGGGAACACCCCTTTAAACGTTACTGCTGTCTGCTCACTTCAGTCCTGATGAGGATGTTGTCTTAGTTTGTTTATCATGGGGTCCTGATGGTGAACATGAGTAAATAAAAGGTAAACCACCATGAGAGGTAACACTTGGTGCAGTGTACTCCCTGTATGTATACTGTCGTCTTGTCTGTTACGTAGTAGCAGGGGTTGGCAGTGTGGAAGTGGAGCCGACTGTCTTCATGTATTTTAAGGGGTTGTCCACTTTCAGCAAATAATTGATATGGTTTGTGTAAGGAAAAGTTTGGGGTCAGACCAATCGATGGGTATCATCACATAGGTATAGCTAACTTGCAGTCTGGGTCAAAGCAGTTTCAAAGGGATTTCCCCATAATCAATGTTTATCTACAATCCACAGGACATTGGATGACTGCCTGATCGTGGGGGATCCTAGTTGTAGCCTTGTCTAGACAATGCATCAGCTGGATACAATTTATCAACTACACAAATCTCTCTGGTTTCATGCAACATTCTTGTATTGTAGCTGTTTCCCAGGAGTAGTAGGGTGGTGGCACACGTGGCGCTTTTAACCCGTTTTTAGTCAGTTTTTAAGCTTTCTGTTTTTCCGTTTTTTGACAGTTTTTGGTAGTTTTCCAATGGTCAATATTAAAAATAATTGGGAAAAACATTTAAAAAATGGATGTGTTATCCAAAAACGAATGGGTTTCCTCCCGCACTCCAAAACATACTGGTAGGTTGATTAGATTGTGAGCCCCAATCGGGACAGGGACCGACTTGGCAAGCTCTGTGCAGCACTGCGTAATCTGCGCACACTATATAAATAAAGTAATTAAATTACTTATATATGTACTTAATAAAAAAATATATTGTAAAATAGAAATAAAGCCAAAAAAATGCACCACTATTGGCTCCCTGTTTAATTGAGACATGTTGTACTATACAGTTTGTGTGGGTGGACCTTAAAATAAAATAGCCGGCCTTTGTTTGTAAATTGTTTGTAAATGGCTGGCACAACACACCTGCTACAGCCTGCAACTGCTGCTGTAGCGGGTGTTTATCTGTCGATATTGGGTCACTGCTGAACCTCTGTATACAAACGGTAGTCTGCTTTTTTTAGTTTGTTTCTGTTTTTTTTTTTTCTTTAGACACCCTCCTCTGTCTCTATATTTACAATTCCCTCATCCAAGAGAATCACTTTGAACATAAAATTATTAATTGCACCACAAAAAGCGGTTTTTGGGAGTTGATCAATTACAATTTCGGTAAGGGGCTGAAATTGTTGTACAGTCATAAATCACGCCCTGATCCTCCGCTGTTTCTGGGCCGACACACACAACGCCTCGTGCTAGTCTCTGCTTCCCACTTCCTCTCAACTCTTAAGAAATGCCCCTCATCCAATCACTTGCCAGAATACATGCATAGTAGATGCAAATATGATAATATGAAGCACAAATGCATAGTTGTCCATACACGGTACAGGCAGTCCCCGGGTTACATACAAGATAGGTTCCATGTTTTTGTTCCTAAGTTGTATTTGTATGTAAATCGAAACTGTATATTTTATAATTGTAGTTCCAGCCTTTTTTTTTTTTGCCCCAGTGACAATTGGAGTTTCAAAATTTTTTGTTGTAATGGGACCAAGGATTATCAATAAAGCTTCATTACAGACACCTTACAGCAGATCATTGCAGCCTGGGACTAAAGTAAAGCATCCAGAGAGCTTCACCAGAGGTCACAGTGGGCAGAGGGGTCCGTCTGTAACTAGGGGTTGTCTGTAAGTGGGGTGTCCTTCAGTAGAGGACTGCCTGTATACATTTATGGTGGCTGCGTTTAGGATAATCTACTGGAAATATATATAACTTGTACAGTACAATGCGATAGACATTTCTACATTGTTTTTCCCATCCGCTCCGTAGCTTCTCGGCACAGGCTGATGTATTCCTCACCGGTTCATTTTAGCATGCATCTTTAACTTTTGCTTACAGCTTGCTTTTCCTGCTTCATGGCAGATGGGTCGGCCCATGGGAGAGCACATCGAGGTTTGTGTTCTACAAGAGAGCATTTAGAAGTGCTGAAAATACATAAGTTGGGAAAAGTGGTTTATGAGTTATTAACAGTGAGGTTGAATAATCATCACTGCTGCCTACAGTAATCCGAGCGCTTTATGATCTTCCCTGAACGATATGTCACACTTTCTCTAGTCCTTATTCAGAAGAAGGGAGGGCGATCTGGGAAGCCATTCTAATTCACACTCTAAGTATAGGAGTATAAGTATCTATATGAGAACAATTCTCTATTATTAATGATCTCTTTAGAGATGCCTATAGAAGTTAATAGATCCGGCAGCACCTCACGTGTACACCCTGAACATATACTCCAGACATGATGTGAACAGAACCATATTTTAGCTTTTCACTTTGTGCTTCCATTGAAAATTAAGTATGATAAACCAGGGGCACCTACTCCGTGACTGTAGTAATATTCTTATATTTGTTATCTATGCCCTCCTATTCTAAAATCAACTTTTACAATTCTGTTAATGAGCCTGAGGAGCTTGGTGGGTGTTTCCAAAGCCCCTTAGCGCCGCAGTATCACAGGCTGTTACATGTCTCTCCTCCACCTGCTCCCTCCCCCTGCTTCTTCCTGTGTAATCTTGCAGCAGGAGAGGGGAGACCTGCTTTTTGTAACAGTCTGTGAAAAGATATCACTGAGGAGCTTTGGAAAGCTCATCAGCATAATTTTAAAAGTTGATGTTAGAAGGAGAGAGGCCATGGATAATAAATATAAGAAGATTACCACAGTCTGTGTCTAGATCTATGAGTAAGTGTCCCTGGTTTATCATGCTTTATTTTGATGGTAGAGGGCAGGTGAGTGAATATGCTATACATTGCTGTTTATCTCTAAAAGACTGTGTAGTGAATAATTACAAAAAATATATAATTTTTGTTCTAAATATAGGTAAAATAAAAGATTGCAGTAGGTTACAAATCCAAAACTTCAGCTAGTTTGTGGTCTCTAATTAGTTAGCCAAACAAAAGTTTTAATAAAACTACATACATAAATAGTCCATATCATAAGAGCAAACTTTTTTAATACACTGTATCAAAGAAATCTGTTCCTTTTTATCTTTCTTTTTCCCCTGCCTTTCATCCTTATTTCATCTTCCATGAAAATCCATCATGATAAACCAGGGGCACTTACTCATAGATCCAGGCACTGTGACTGTGGTAATCTTCTTATATTTGTTATCCATGGCCTCCTTCCTCCTTATATCAGTTATGCCAGAAGGGGGGTTGTTATCAGAGCACCTTGATGCTACAGCTTCACAGGCTGTTACAGTGTGCAAGGAACACTTCCCCTCCCAGTAGGTGCTGAAGCTTCCTGTGCTGCAGTGGATTACATTGGGCATATGGAAGGAGAAGTCCTTAGGGAGCAGAGGGGTAGAGAGAGAGAACAGCAGCCTTTGAATTTGCTACATGGATGGGCTCTGGGAACTGCCACAGTAGCACTTCAGGCTCATTAGTATAATTATATAAGTTGATTTTTAGGCCATGAATTACAAATATAAGAAGATTATCACAGTCACACTGCCTGGATATATAAGTAAGTGTCCCTGTCTAATGACTTAACTCTTTATTGACAGCCACTTTATAGTCTAATCTTCTTAGAGAGCTGGATCATTAAAACAGATATTCTCTAGGTATCGGAAGAGATGGGGTGGGCTCATACTGGCGTTTTTTTTCAGATCATTGATTTCTCACTGAACGCATTTTGGCTTACGGACAGATACAGATTGGTTTTCTCTTCCTGGCTTCAGTGATTTTTCACCAATGCCTTACTGAACTATTCTATTCAATGGGCTTTTTCACACTTCAGAGAAAAAAAAACTGATCAGTTTAGAACCTGCTGTGTTTGTGTTCACTGACATTAGATGAGTGGAAAAGAACTGAAGTGAGGAAAAGCCCATTGAAAAGAATGGCTCAGTAAGGGATGAGTGAAAAATCACTGAAGCCAGGAAGAGCAAACCTGTGTATGTGTCCATAAGCCAAAATGTGTTCTGTAAAAAAAATTGATTGTAAAAAAAACCCACCCTTAATATAAGCCTCCTCACCTGTCTGAAGTGTTTACTGACCTCAGAAGGCTTTCAAATATACTGCTCACTACAGGAGCGAGAAGCAGAAAACAGGCACAGAGAAGCTGATTTACTTGATGTATATTACAAAGTTTATGATTATCTCTGCAGATTCTTTTCATTATTTCATAAATTAATAGAGCAGGTGATGTAGTTTACGCTTTAAGATCCATTTGGCATCATGAAGCAGATACAGTACTTTCTGCAGTAGACATAGTCCAGCAGCTACGTCATTATTTCCTGCACCTTTTGTTGTAAATATCAGTTCATCTATGTGCAGTCATAGTGGTGCATATGCTGATATGTAATGGGACAGTGTATACTATGTACATAGGCCATGGCTGCACAAGCGATGGGGGGTGGCATTTGGGCAATGAGGATATAAACTGCTGATTAGATGCCAAGCAAATTCTATGTTAATTTTAAGGATGGATACACCTCGATTGTTAAAAATGACTTTAAATCTCCCCTCACTTCTATATTTAGTGAATACTTGCTTTTTATAAATTACTCTCAAAATAATCTTGTTGCTACGTATATCCTTAGATTGTCTCTTTCAAGGAAACCTACAATTTGATTTCATGCATTATGAAGCAAACATACAGTGAGAATGCTGTAACTACACTGATGCAGGATCATATCTTGGTTAATCCCTGTGCTCAGTGGTTTTGCTGAAAAAACAATTATGACATTCAGGACCTTGGGAAAGCTGGCTGCCTACATTAACACATTACACACAGAAGCTTTTAAATACAAATGGAGGTTAGTCAATCATACAGAGCAGCTGTGCAGCATGATGGTGCAGCAATTGATTATTCTACCTTCAGGCACAACCCAGTGGTTACATCATATTCTCCTGCAGAGAAAAACCCACATGCTAGGAGAAGCGCTGAGCCAGCTATAGAAGCATGACTGCTTCATTATCATAATGTTATATCTGTTTTATCAGCAAAACCACTCAGCACAGGGATTAAACAAGATATGATTCTGCATCAGTGTAGCTACAGCATTCTCAAGGTATGTTTGTTTAATAATGCATCAAATCAAATGGTAGGTTTCCTTTATTCATTTCCAGAAGAATTTATTAAACTGACAATGGGGTATTATGATTCACCTCCACTTGACACAGCCTGATGGCATTTGTATTGTTTGGCCAGTTTGATTGGTCAAAAGGAATCGTAACAAGCAGTTACCAGGATAATTTACAAATTGCCTATCCATTTACTATGTAATGTTTTGTCCATCCTCTCCTCGGATAGCAGGGAGTAGGTGATTTGGGAATTTGATAGTAGATGATTGGCTGGAACAGTGAGATTGGTAAATGTGTCCATCTTTAAAAGGTGACCATACACACTAGACTAGCCTCAAAATCTAAAAAAAATAGTCAGGCTCACTGTATGGCTGCCTAAAAATTTATATTTTCACATTTTCTGCTTTTGCCTCAGATGATTGGTTCTATACACTTTAGTATTTTGTATTTAATGATGATGTAGGAGGTGGAGTTTAAATAATTTGCAATCACGATGATTTCCATCATGGATTCAGTATGTCCTTGTATAAGACTCATATGTTCCTGGTGTCTCGGCGATGGGAATGCTGGCTTTGTTTTATTTTAATATGCTCCTACTCAGGAGGTCAGGTTCTCTTCAACTGCTCAGAGATACTCTGTCGGCAGAAATTGACCTAATAAACCACCAGTAGTAGGTTATCAAATGGGTCAACGCCTTCTAGTTCATGTTTCCTTTATGGTCCAGTATGGTGGTGGCATCCAGAACATCGACTAATGAGAAGTAAGTTGGTTGTATATAGTCACAGATGTGGAGAGATTAGTACTGAAGTCAAGCTCTCCCTGCCTCAGAACACCCCCTCTGCTGAGATTGATGATATGCACCAGACTAGAGCTGGTTATGATGGACTTGGAAGGAGGACCGTCAGAGAAAACGCAGCATTCTGAGGTTGGGAGAGCTTGACTTCAGTGCTGAGCTCTCCACCTCTGTGATTTTCTACAACCATTTTTTGATGTCTGTTCAAAGTAGATTTTTTTTTTTTTTTTTTTTCGGTTGATGCCACCTCTCTGCACCATAAAAGAAACATGAACTAGAAGTGGAGTTTTTTTAGGTCAATTTCTTCACACCAAAATGACTATCTTTGGAAGTACCATCCCCACGAACCCTTACAAAATTTCCTGTGAAGAGTATTGCTTCATTGACGGATTCTGTAGGATTTACCTTGTATTTTCTTTATGAATACTGAGCAAAATCTTTTTCTGGCTGTTTTGACGCTTGTAAATGTGTTCAATAAAGAGGAATTTCATAACCCAATAAAACACTTACTATACCAGCCTGTTGTATATCAATATTGTGCTGCTCTATTGTTCCGGTATATTCTGCGATGTCTGGATAAATTGCTAAATTGAAGATTTATTGAGTATCACTATTGTTCTTCATTGGTTTTGTGCTTGTATAAAAACTAAGTGATGACACTTAATGTTTCAGACTCTTTAGATATATTGAGGCTTGGAGGTTACTGTTGGACCAAAAAGTAAGCTAATATAGAGAGGGGTAGATGTAGAGGGAGATCGATGGGTCCTAGAATTCGGCAGCACTCTTTGTAGGGAATGAAAAAACAAGTGGATTTATTCCAAACACCTTGTCAGGGGACGAAGTAGCTTGTTGGACAGTGTGGAACTGGACTGCGGAGTATGGCCTCTGGTGGGTAATATCTTGGAAATTTGTGCGTGCCTCTGAATATAAAAGGACTTGCAATCTCTTTTGGATATAGCATTCATTGATTTTTACTTGCAGGGATTCCCTATTAATAATGACTTTTGGCTGTGTTTGTATTTAATGCCAGGACCTACATTGTTAGTTGTATGTTTGCATCTCCTAGTCAGTTATACCCACACTGTCCACTTGTCGTATAGTTATGTTTTTATGTTTATCTCTTTTAGGGCTCATTCACACGGCCGTTCATGGGGACGTACATGCGGCCGCATATACGTCTCCATAGACTGCAACGGCAGCCCGGTGGCGATACGGTGCCACACATGTGCGGCACTGATCCACGCCGCACACCCCAAAAAGATAGAGCATGCTCTTTCTTTCTGCGAGTGTGCGGCCATGCACCGCTGTTTTCTATGGAGGGGGAGGGTTTTTAAACCAGGGTTTTTTTTTTTTTTTTTTTTTTATGAATTTCATGTGTAATTTTCTGTCAATAAAGATGAATATTTTTTCAATGATTTGTTGGATGTGGGATGATATTTTTGTTCTGATAGCTGTTTGAAGAGGCAGTGTATTTCCAATTTTGGGTCCCCTTAAAAAAGGGCTGTAATAAAGAGTACGTGGACATTGTACCTGCAGTTGTTGTTGTTTTTTTTGTGTATCTAAAGTTTTATTGATATTGATTATATAAAGAGGTGACGATGCATGTCCGTTTTTAAGCATGCGTTTTCAGACCGTTTAAAAACACAAACTCATGCGTTTTTAAAACTCATCAATTTTTTATGTTTTTTCTTGCCAATTATCTTAATAGATAAACAGGTTGTAAACAGCCAAAGGCATGGAAAACTCAAATGAGTTTTTAAATGGACTGAAAACGCATGCTTAAAAACGCCATGTGTGGCACCACCCTAAGCAGGGGGTTAGGAAACTGCTGTGTTCTGGATACCTGGGGCTTCTATAGTTATACAAGTCCTATAAGACCTCTTTCGTCTGCAGTATTACAGCCGCATGCTGGAGAGAGGAGGAGAGATTTGTAAGGTGCTAGGGAATTTGATGGCGCTATGTAAACAAAGATTGTTTTTATAATTTGGACTGTGGCGCGGGGAAAGAGGGCAAGCTTTATATTTTTCCCGTATACAGTTTGGTGTGAAAGGGGCCTATGACTGAGTGGCCTTGAAATGGTTATTGAGCAGAAAGTCACTTCACATGTTGTAATACATGTGAAGTGACATCAGGGGTTTCTGTTTTCATGGAGTCTTGTGCAGTCAATGACGGATCATTTGGCTCTGGTTCCAATCACATGGAAAATAAGAGGTGGACTTGGACCCAGAATTGTAGTGACATGTAGCCCGTTGGTTTGCAAAACGGCAAAAGTACTTCATGCATGAATAGAATGAAAAATGACGGAACATCCAAGGATTGCAAAAAGTCCGTTTCTGGAACACTTTGGCCCACATTCATCATAACTTGTACAGCGCCTGCGTAGTGTGCAGAGTTGAAGAGCGTGCACCAGTTTTGATGAATCTTGCCCCCTCTGCACACTACACTACGCCCCCTGCACTGCTCAGGAAATGTGCACCATTCTTTTTTGGTGCACTTTGTCAATGCTGCAGAATTGTAGCAAATACTCCGACTAAGCACTAACAAGCCCCTTTAGGGTGGTGGCACACGTGGCGTTTTAGGCCATTTTTAAGCACACCATTAAACGCATGCATTTTAAAAACATGCGTTTTTTGACCGTTTTTGTCTGTTTTCCAATTATCCTAATTAAGATCACTGGGGAAAAATGGTCAAAAACTGATGCGTTTTCAAAAACGCATTAATTTTTTTTACGGACTGCTTAATAACTGCCTAAAAACAAGTTCAAAACGCCACATGTGCCACCACCCTTAAGTGCCCATTTTTTCTGTCTTGTTGGACACAGTTTATAAATACATGTGCAAGCAGTTTGCGCCAGTTTTCTGTCTGACCTTGCAATAAAAAACACGCGCAAACACTTTAAAGGGAACCTGTCATCAGGAGCATTTTTTCTGGCTTCCCATGTTCCGATTAAGGATAGTGTACAGAATGCCAAAGATCTATTTTTCGCAAAAAGCCAATTTTTTTCTTATTTTGTAATGTTTGGGGGTAGGATATGAGGTAATTTACCAATGTGCATCTGTTGAAAGGTTTGCCATGCTTTCTTGATATGTAAATTGCTGCCTGCTCAGGCTTTAGTGACCTGATTTAAAAGTCAGCTAATTTTTAATATATTATTCAAATTTTTTTTTTTTTTTTTTTTAATTCCAGATAAGATGGGAGAAAAATATCACATTGGGCGAGCCCCCAGGATTCCTACACTCATGGTGGTGGTAAGTTCCTACTTCTTCAAAGTATTTAGTAGATTACTATTTGGCCTTCTACTTCAGCAGTTTATGAGAAATCCTCCCGCAGGAACCCTGAACTAGCATCCTGCACTTAAATCAATAGGAGCTGGATTTTGTTGCTGGCTGTTTTTGTTTTTTTTGGTTTTTTTTTCTGAAAATCTGTACTAAAATCTGCAGTGTAAACTAGCCTTTAATGAGAATGCTCCTTATCTTATAGTAGTTTAGAGTTGTTTCGAATTAATTAATGGATATAGTGATTACAAAAGTTATGGTTCTTACAACTTGTTATCAACTAATGTATAGCGCATAAAATCGATGGCGTGTGATGGGTATGTACCAGTAATACCAATCTGATTCATTGTTGACTATAGCAAGTTATAACATTGGCGGTTTTGATGGCATCTTAAGGCTACTAGGCCACCCAGGGCCACCAAAACTGCCCCTTTTAATCCACCCCTCATAAGTGTTCCTATTGCCGCTAATTGCTAGATCTCTTCTAATTTTTACCATTGTTGTAGTCATATAGTGGAAAGCCCCCACTCGGACATGAACATGGTCTTGGATAACTTGTAATTTTCTTGCATGTATTGTATCATATCTGAATTCACATAACAGTACACATGTAGTCACCCTAATAGCTTTCCTTAATACTCATTGATCACCATATCCGCGCATCCAAATTCAGGAGACCCACCAGTAAGTGCACGTCTAAAGCTTTTATGGAGACTCGCACGAGCCACCATTAATCATCTTCAGCCGTGTGTGTCTGAGCGCAGCGGCTCCAACAAGCAAAGAACAAACAGTCTAGATGCCGAGATTATCATTAATATTTCAGTTTCTCGGCTCTCGGAGCTGTTCCACAGCTTCTGTCCCATCCTAGAGGCTGAAATTCTGGACTGCTTACAGCTGAGTGGAAAAACAAGATGGCCAATGTATCCCTTCACACCGACTGTGAAGTCATCATAGACAATCTATTCCCATTATTTTGGCCACTCGGCAATGTTCTTCTAGCTGTGCTAGTGTACGTCATTCGTATATCGGGCAATATAACGCCTGTGTCCTGGAGCTGTCCTCTGTGGTCCTAAGTCATGTGGCAGCTGGTGCCATTGCCCAAATTGTGATAGAGAGTGGTTATCTGTCTAGGATATAGACTGCCGCACCATATATAGTATGACTTGGGTCATTGGTGTCACAGTGGGACAATGGCGGCCCATGGGCTGTTCTGTATCAGAATTCACAGTAAGTCTCTACGCGCCATTTAGTAATTGTATAACCATGAATTTATCAATACTCTTTTTCTGTATTGAAAAAGAACATTTCTCTTTTTTTTTTAACTTAATGTAAACGATCTTCTTTGTGCCCAAGGGGTGTGGCCATGTATGTCGCTGCATCCGTTTTTATCCTCTCTGGGCTACCCGTGCACCGCCCACCAGTGCGTCTTTACAAAATTATGGCCATCCCCCAAAAAACTGTATAGGAGAAATAAAATTGGTGCACTAGCAGGCACAGTCCAACCCCTGGAGCACTGAGAAGCTAATTTGCATAAATATACAAAATGTAATTTTCATTAAAGCGCCAGATCGCTCAGGAACTGGGATTAAACATCCAGGCACACATCGCCTCCTTCCTTCTAAAATCAACTTTAACATTTATGCTATTGGCCTGAAAGGGGATGTCTCCAGAGCACCCACATGCTGCTCCTTCACAGGCTGTTGCACTGTGCAGGAGCACTTCCCTCCTTCCACTGTGTGCTGAAACTTCCTCTGCTTCCTCAGCACTGCCACCTTTCTCTGTCTGATGTAACCTCAATGCTGCAAAGGGGGAGACAGTATAACATAATGACCCCCAGAGCCCTTGTGGCTCATTTGCATAAATATAAAAGTTTTTTTTAAACATATGAGTAAATGTCTCTGGATTAATAATATATATTATATTGTATTCTTTTTTTTTTTTTACCCCACCGTTAAAGGATATATATAGTTTAGTTGGAAATTCTGTTATTTACATGTTTTTACTGTTCTCTGCTAAATGTATACATTGCTCATTCCGTCTTTTCCAGTGTATTTTGGGATCTGTACTGTGCTGCTCCAGAGAGACGTGAAACCTGTGAACATTCAAGTGAAGCGAAGGCCTTTCATGATTACGTAAGTGACTGATGATACATACGCTCCGTATAATGAGGATCTATATATGGCTGCCACCAAGATGTGTTGTGTACCATGGGATTGTGGTATTGTGCTTTGAACATACTGTATATCATCATCTTCCTTGTATTGTTGCATTGGCAGCGTCTAATGGTTACTGGTTGTTTAGTTGCTGGTGAAAACAACAATGACTTAATTGGATGAATTTGTGGCTGGTTTGTTTCTAAGATTTTTCAGCTGACATAATGTTTTATAATGTTGATTGATCTATGAATTTGTAGGCTTTGCATTCACCTAAGGATACCTGTAAACAAGAGTTGCATTTGTGGGCGCTATTTTTTTTTTCATCTGTATGGTAGTGTCCTGAACATAAGGATTTATCATTGGCTGTTTTCTTTTATCAAATGACCTGCATGTGTTATGTATAAGCTCAGTGGAAGCCATTGGAGCCTATTGTGGACGGATGCAACTATATTGCATCCATCCCCGGCCTCCACTGAGCACACGCATATAAGGAAACTTACAGAACTGGGATAGCACCTGAGGGATCCACCCAATGTATACTTATAACGGAGGCCAAAGCTATTATTTGAATGTAGACTAACTGGCATCTTGTGGCCTGTTTGACTTTGGAGCACCACATGGCATGGACTGCCATTCCTTTAGGCTCTCAATTGGCCCATTCAGTCTTTTTGGCCAATGAGAATGGGAGCATGACTTTTTTTTTTTTTTTTTTTTTTTTAGAGATTTTCATAGTAAAATTTGGTTTCTCATTTTATTATAATCCTGTAGCACTTGTACTCCTGTGCTCTCTTGTATGCAATCCCTAATCTTTGCCTCGTATATGAAGTGTTACAATTTTGGTGGTAAATCATGATGCTTTAGAAAAGAAGCTTCCTCTTCCTGAATTTACATTTTGTGCATTTTCTATACAGACAGTCCCCTACTTAAGAACACCCGACTTACAGACGACTCCTAGTTAAAGACACATCTCGCTGACCACTGTGACCTCTGGTGAAGCTCTCTGGATGTTACTATAGTCCCAGATTGCAATAATCAGCTGTAAGGTGTCTGTAATGAAGATTTATTGATAATCCTTGGCCCCATTGCAGCTAAAAATGTTGAAACTCCAATTGTCACTGGGGCAGAAAAGATTTTTGTCTGGATCTTCAATTATAAAATATACAGTTTCCACTTACATACAAATTCAACTTAAGAACAAACCTATGGAACATATCATGTGCGTAACCCTGGGACTGCCTGTACTATTAACAAGTATCTACTACATTTTTTAATTGTTATATACAGAAATATTCCTGCTAAGCCTTGAATAACGCTGTAAATACATTGCATTACTTCTGTTACGACCCTGACTTGCTTCCCATACATATTACACCACAGAGCTGCGTTCATAACTCTACTTCACGTCCTTGGAAACTGTAGTTTGAATAAAGGGCTTAAACTAGAATTGATAGAAGATGGGTACATTTATTTATAATTTTCCATGTAAAATATAGAAACTTTATGATTCACGAACAATTATAACGTTTTTCCAGCAATTTTCTACTTATAGAAGACTATGGTGGAAATTTATCAGAAGTGTCTGTGGTAATACTATTTTTTCGTTGCCTATCGTAACCAGTCAGAGCTCAGGTTTCATTTTCCCACTGCTGTTTATAAAATTAAAGCTGAGCTCTGATTGGTTTTACCTCGGACACTTCTGATAAATCTCTCCTATCTATTGTAGTCTATTTTTAAACCTTATATTCACATTTCATCAAATTTACGTTTCTCGTCCCTGAAATTCAAGGTATGACCCAAAATGGTCCCTTTAATGGTCCTTTTAAGGATCGCTCATTTACTATGCATAATTTTAATTTAATGTATATCCGCTGTCTACGTTTCCTGTGGTATAATTGAAAGGTTGGGTAAACTGACCTCCCAAATGCAGGATATAAATAAGTTAGTGACCATCTGTTCCCTCAGCCTGAAAAACACTTTTATGGAGTGAGTGTTGCTGTGTTTTTTTTGTTTAGTTTTTTTAAAATAAAATACATTTTAAAAAAAATTACCGTATATAAAAATCAATTCTGTTGCTTCATTGCTTTAAAGTTTTTAAAGTGATTTTTTTCTTGCTGCAGAAATTCCTTACGATTGCCTTATCCACTTGATTGGATGTAAGTTTTGATACCAAACCCCTTTAACAATTGCGGTGTCTGATTTTACCACAAATCGCCAATAACCCCACATCACTGTAGATCCCCCATCTTTATATCTAATCTTACCAAACTTTTTCAGTGTTTCTTTCTATTAAAAAAATATGCAAAATGATTATGCAAAAAAACTAGATATTTTTTAAAGGCAGAGCTCTTAATGCAGTGGTGGTGAACCTATGGCACGGGTGCCAGAGGTGGCACACGGTGTGCTCTCTGTGGGCACTCAAGCTCAGCACGGAGTTCACCAGAATCTAACTGCAGTTCCACCCAGGTCAAGATTTAATAATCTCAGTGGTATTTTAACTCTTTAATCGCCGTGGGAGTATCTCATATGTCCTCATAGGGTGGCACCTCGTTGTCCAAGCATGTTTGAGATGCGTTCTGGATTATAGGAGCCATTACTTTGGATCCCTGGCACCTAGAATCTCTTGGCAGTTTGGGACTGAAGTTAAAGGGGAAATAAAAGTGTGGAGAGGACCGAATTATCTTTGAAGGTCCTCCTGTTGTCCCCATGACTCTTCCTGTACAGCGGGACCCTGGAGAGAAGCTACTGTGATAGTCCGGATTTGATTGTATCGGTGTCCTCAGGAGGCAGCTATGATTGAAAGCTGTGGGAGAACAGCTTAACGAGTAAATAAATAAATGACTGCTTGTATTGGCACTTTGTGATAAATGAGTGGGGTTTTGCTTGTAGTCTAATGGATTCATTCACATGGAGACAAATCTTATTTGTCAATGAATCAATGATTTGTTTGTGATGTTTGTGCCCTAGCTGACGAGAAGGCTTCATAGTTCGAAATAGTCGACAAAATCTATAGCAAAGTCGAGATTTGGTCAAAAAAAATGCATCAAGCCCAGAAAAATTATTAACACTAGTATAATGGAAAACTGGTAGTTTCTTAGACTTAATGGTAAGATCCAGATCCCGGATGTTTTGGCCAATTCTATTCTTTCTCTGCACAGATTTTGGTACATTTGTTATCCTTCTTGTCTCTATCTATAGTTTATGGTATATTACATTTTATTATATTTTTTTTCCTCCTTGCAGTTATACCTATTAGTTGGTGTTTGATTCCTATTCGGTCTCCTGAAGCCGCCTCCATAGGTAGACTCGGCTTGGCCTATGTTGCTTAGTACTAGTGTGACGTATACAGCTACTTCCAGGAAGCGGGTAATTCTTAAGACGGGGCTGCCATAAATGTGACGTCAGGAGCTTATGGTGATCACTTTGGTATATAAAGATTAGGATTATATCGGTGCTAAATCTTGTTAACGCAAATCCTTTCCTAGTCTCATCCTGCGTGTGATCTGCATTCAGCGGCGCTGTGGAGTTGGCTGGGATTTCTTTACCTAATACAGGCGGTTCCCTACTTAAGAACTTACAGACGACCCCTAGTTTTTTAATTTTTTTTTTTAAATAACCTAAGGCAGTGATGGCGAACCGATGGCACGGGTGCCAGAGGTGGCACTCAGAGCCCTTTCTGTGGGCACTCAGGCCATCAGCCTAGGACAGAGTGCACCAAACAGGACCAAATCCATTCAATCTGGACTGTTTGGAACTGCTTGAAAAGTGAGAAGGTGTTAAAAGAAGTGCATTATCTTTGGAGGTCCTCCTACTGGACCCACCATTCTTCCTGTACAGAGAAACCCTGGAGAGAAGCTACAATGATAGTCTGAATTTGCCCTCCTTGGCACATTAGGGTAAATAAGTGGCTTTTGGTTGTAGTTTGGGCACTCAGTCTCTAAAAGGTTCGCCATCACTGACCTAAGGCCCGTTCCACACTTGCGAGTGTGATGCGATGAACTCGCATCACACTCGCAACGCAAGCTGCCGGGAACGCGCGGCCCGAACGCTGCACCGCGGGAGTGAACTGACATGCTGAGTTCACTCCCGCGATGCAGCGTTCGGGCCGTGCGTTCCCGGCATCTTGTGATGCGAGTGTGTGTCTGCAATTAAGCTTTATTGTTAATCCTGGTTCTTATGACAATCCAACATTTTTCAAATACAAAAAAAATGGTCTGGATCTACAATAATAAAATATACAGTTCCTACTTGCATACAAATTCAACTTAGAAACAAACCTACAGAACCTATCTTGTACTTACCCCAGGGACTGCCTGTATATGGGTGGTGAATGCTATGTCCAACCATATGTGCAAATAGGTAAAGAACTTCCACCCCTCTGTAGATTATCTGGGACATCGTCTCCACTTCATGTATAAATTCTGTTATTTGACTATTTGCTTCTTGGTATTTATTGGATTTAGATTGGAGACACATAGGCTGTACACAATGGAGGCTGATTAATATGGAGCCCGTGCTGTTACCTCCCACACCCTTATAGGAAAGCTACAGCTTAAGTACAAAAATTGATTTACCATGAAGAAGTCGTTTTTAATACTTTGCGTGCCAGGAGCATTTAGACACTTTTATATTTCTTCACAGTAACTACTTCTAGTTGTGTCTGTGTTTTATAAAGATTCACAAAAAGTTCTTTAATATAAATGTAAAAGAGCACATCCTACGGGGAAGAAAACAAAATCCTGTCACATAACAGATTGAATGATCACTGCCTTTTATGATTCATGCACCAAAAATATATATTTCTTATTCACTAAATAAAACCCCTGGCTCTGTAAACGCTTGTATTATATGTAACATTTCTGGATCAGTCTCAATCTCTGCATTGTCTCACTCCTTCTCTTATTCTTCCTGGAAACAACTAAAGGGAACCCTTCACCAGATTTGGTGACCCCATTAGACTGTGAACCCCCTCAGGTTAGGTATATATAAATATCCTTTCCAGAAGTTCCTCTTTTATGAGAGCTCTCACCCGTTACCAATAATAATAATGTAGTAGTAATAATACCGTAATTATAAAAATCCGTCGAGTCATGTTTTACCTGAGATGAGTCGGGTTTAGAGGCCGCAAGGGGAGTAGAGTCTGCAGGGGGAGTGTCAATTTAGGCGCCATTCAAATGTACCTATAAATATGTTTTTAATGTCACAATAAAGATAAGAATTTCCTCTTTCAAGTTACAATAGGCTTGTGGTTCTGGGGGCTACAGAGCCAAAGATTCAGGCAGTTTAAGGTTTTATTCAGACGGTCGTGTCAGCTGCGCTGCGCATCCGCAAAACAATGCAGACATGTGATGTCAGTGTTCAGTCCTTATTGTGTCCACATTGTTTTTTTCACATCCATATGTCATCCATTTTTTTCACTGGTGCACATTTTCTGTAGAAAAAACAGGCTGCATATGGATGTCATCCAAGTGCTGTCCAATATTCGTTTTCTTTTTGTTTTTTTTTATTCTCACATGCAGATGCAGAGGTCCTTGATCTGAATGTGAGAATTAAATGGTTACTGCTGCTATTTTGTTCTCACTGACTGCACATCCGTGAAAACAAACGGATGTGTGAACAGACACAAAGGGTCAGTATGCCACACAAAAAAAGATTGCATACAGACCTCAAAAACACTCATCTGAATAAGCCTTAAACATAAGTAACAATGTAAATTGCAGATAAAAATCTAATTCCTGGAGATTGCAAAAATTTACTAAAACATGTGATTGAAGCCAACAGGTTCTCTTTTAGGGTATATTGACATGGAGGAATTTGGCACAGATTTTTCTAGCAAATAAAGTCAGCAGGTAAAAAAATCAACATCTGATGGCTCACAATGTGAACGTAACGTTATGGCCTCCATTGTGCATATAGGGGGGGTTGTGTATACGTTGAACTGGAGCGTTGCTTCTGGTGTCCTCCGCTGTGCAGCATAAACTCACCCGGTATAACCCTAAAATTTGCACCGATGGTAATTTACCATAGCTTATAGGTGAAGTTTGGTAACCTCTAATACACTCTTGTACTCTTGCCCACAGTTTGGTGGTGCAGAAACTGACCAGTCGGACATCTATGCCATATAATGGAGACTGTGCAGGCGTTGCTGAGATCTGTAGTGCTCACAGCTGGCATTGAATATATACAGCTATCCCCTTTCACATAAATATAGTTCTGGCTCATCAGGCTTGCAGCCACTGTGTGTAAAGTTGTATTATATGCGGTGGTTTATGCAGTGTTTTGAGCAGATCCGATATTATTCACCCTCCAGGATGTGCACAGGAGTTTACTGTAAGAGCGATGGGCGTCATAGACTAATCTTTATTTACTCTCTCCTCCCTGCTCGCTGTGTAGCAGTAGCTGACATTTCAGGTTTAGTAAGTCGCAGTTTGTGTCTCACAAATAAACTTAATGTTGGTTATGTAAGTGTTTGGAGAATCACTCTCCACGTAGGGTGCGCAGCCTAAACCGCAGCAAAATCCCAGTAACCACTGAGTATATAGCAAAGTACTTCAGCCAGTTCTCACCTAGAGGTCAGACCTCCACCAGTCATGTAGCTGCGCATTCAGAATCGTAATATTACATTTTGGCATCCGCTTAGGACACAGCTGGTATCATTACCTAGGTGGGGAACCAGTAGTGATCCCCAAAAACTTCTTTCAATAAAAAATACAAAGGCTATGATCAAGGTCCCCAACTAGTGATCTCTACTTCTTGGCTCCTCTTAGCACTTGGAAAATGAACACAGTCGATTACTTATTTTGATTGCGAGGGCTTCTACCAAAAAATGTATTTCCCAAATATTCTGCTGCATCAGACAAGTAGCATAATGGTTCCTTACAATGTATCTTGCACTCATCCACATAGGCAGGGGCTTCGTAATGTAACATTTGGTATACTTTTTTTTTTTAAGTATTTATATTTACACAGTGACGGTATTATTTATATAGATGAACATTCATTCATATTGGGATCCCGTAATGACCGAGGTTTCTGTTCAGCAGTGACTACAAGCAGTCCCCGGGTTATGTACAAGATCAGGTCTGTAGGTTTGTTCTTAAGTTGAATTTGTATGTAAGTCGGAACTGTATATTTTATAATTATAGCCCCAGCCAGAATTTTTTGGGTCTCGGTGACAATCGGATTTTAAAAATGTTGGGTTGTCATAAGAACCAGGAGTAACAATAAAGCTTCATTACAGACGCCTGTGATAACTGTTATAGCTGTTTATTGTAGCCTAAGGCCAAAGTACAGTAAATCACCAACATCCAGAGGTCCGTTTGTAACTAGGGGTCGTCTGTAAGTTGGGAGTTTTTAGGTAGGGGACCGCCTGTATATGAGATTCTGTAGTGCGGAGATCTCTTAATCTTGTTGGAGACGCTCTAAGCTGGCCTGAGTAAAGCCATCCCTATAATACCTCTGAAATGTCTTCGTTCTGAATGAGGTATAAAAAGAAATGGGAGCTTTGTAATAATTTTTAAAATTATATAAAAGGAGTATCGTTTTTTTTAAGAGAGATAAATGAAAAATATTACCGCAAGAAGGTTAATGGTTAAGAACAGAAACTTTACACCCGATGTAGAAAATCCAGGCTTAAAAGGTTGGCTTCCTGTCTCGCACCTATTTTATCATTGCGTAGTGTTCAGATTTTCTAAATGAAATGTCTTTGTAGTAAATCTTGGTTATAAAGCACTGATCCTTTCTTCACAAGGCCAAATGAAGCTCCTCTAGCCGCGGAGGACGGGAGCTCCTGGGTTATTACCCTTTCCAAGAACAGGTTTATCACATCCTAGGTATCAAGAGCTGTTTATTACAGGGCCCAAAAATAAGAGTTTCCCAGAAACGGCCATTGATGGATCCCTACGTGAATATATATTTTTGGAAGTTTTCACATATAATATATTTATTTTAAAGTCCCAATATATTCTACTGTACAGCCAGTCCCCGAGTTACGTACAAGTTAGGTTCCTTGGGTGTGTACGTAAGTCGGAACTGTATATTTTATAATTGTAGCTCCAGACAAAAATTTGGATTTTATAAATTTTTTTTTTTTTTTTTGCTGTAATGGGACCAAGGATTATCAATAAAGCTTCATTACAAACACCTCCAGAGAGCTTCAACAGAACTCACAGTGGGCAGAGGGTTCCATCTGTAACTAGGGTTCGTCTGCAAATCGGGTGTCCTTAAGTAGGGGGCTGCCTGTATTTGTCCCTTGTAATTTTGTGGGATGCTTCATCCCAGTCTACTATTCCTACAAAATGAGTGACTAGTTCTGGCTGTTGTGATGCAGATCCATGTATGGAACCGGACCTCCAGAAATGATAGTACATTGCTTCTATTGTGTCTTTTCTTCTGCAGCTTGTGGGTTTTATTGGTTTCCCTCTAAATGCATTTTTGGTAGAGGAATCAGTTTCAGATTTCATTATGACTCTTCCGTTTTTGTGGTGATGTAGCAAAAGATCACAGGTACCTTATTCATAGTGTTGAGAATTTAGAAAATAAGTAACTTTTGCAGAGAAGATCATAGCAGGCGACCGGCTGTTCAGGTTGTTCATGTAACAGGTTTGACTGGAATGTGTTAATAAAATGTAAGTTCTTATGTGAGGTGGATGCCCTAAATGGTAGGAGGCCATTGTATGTCACCCACTTATTATGGCTATTCCCATCTCCCACAGAATGCTCCAGGCCAGACATCTGTAGTCATTAATGATATGCAAATATTACCTCAGGGATTTAGTGAGTGTTAAATCATGACTGAATAGTGATATAAAATCGCAAGGGAGATATTATGTCAGGAATTTTTAATTTTATCATCCACCGGTGTGAGGCCTCATGCAATAAGCATTGTTTTTTGTTGTCCGGGCCCGATCCATTGATTCAGTTGAGGTTGTGTTCACACATGGCATAAACGCACGCATTTTCAAACGCATCACAACAGATGAGAAGAGAAGATTTGCCTAATTAATTCAAAACGCACGGGTTAATGTCACGTGTGAACACGCCATGACAAGTTCATTACTATGGCCTCATTTGGAGACACTAAAAAACTCAGAACAGGTCTTATTCCTGCCTGTGTTTGAGACTGAAATATTTGAGGTTATCGGGGTGTGAGCGGACTTTGTACCCCCAGAAAGCAGTGTATTATGGATGGATAAACAGTGGATTGCGGCACAGGACGGTGCTAGTAGGAGTGTCTATGACTAACACTGTGTCCGTAGGGTAGTCTGATAATATGGGAACCATTTCATATTTGAGGGGTTTGGAAAATCAGAGCAATTGTCCCAGACAGATTACAAATGTCGAGTCCATTACGCATCTATTGTGTCATTTACATTGTGAGCCAGAGGGTCGCTCTGAGGTAAAACACAGCAGGTTCTCCATCACTGAATGCCACTTAATTTGTGGGGACCTTGATACAGTATCAGCCTTTATATTGCCTGTCACGCTATGAGTACTTGAGGCAATTATTCTGTACGTGGAGATCTGTATTAATAATGTAAAGTTCTCGATCACATGTCTACATCTCGCATGGCGCTGTCATGAAATCCATCTTCCTGCTTGAAGTGATCTCGCTTTTGTTTCTTGTCGAGTACCTGACTGGTTCTCAATGGCAGGTGATTTATTGATAGCAGACGCCTGTCTAGATAAGTTCTTGAGTGAAATTTTACAGATTTTCTCAGTTTTAATTGTGTGTTTTTGTTTTTTATTTTTTTGCTATTGATTTCACGTCCTGTCGCACAATAGATCTGCTTTCATGTGGATGACTTTGATGCTAAGTGTATATACATTATGTACTTTGTATTGTGTAAATATCGGGGATTTTCTTGTCAGCTTTGTTACTGTAATTGTAAGTTTCTGGTGTCTGCAAAGGATCTATGTTTAAATGTATGTAGCATTTCACGCATATACATTCTCTATGCACAGGCCACATACAGATGACATGTGTACAGTAATGTCTCATGATCTGGCACGCAGCAATAAAACTAATTGCGTTTTGTGTCAAAGGAAACTGTCAGCAGGATTTTCCAATATGAACCACTCCCATTACTGTGACCTGGAAAGATTGGTGTAAAGTAATGCATATTTACAGCATAGATATCCATGCAAAAAGGGTTGTCAGCTGTACTCACCACTGCCAGGCCTCCTGCACCAATGAATACTTTCATAGGTCATTGGAATCTGGCTGTCAGCAGGGTCCGGGTTGCAACTTAAGGCTCGACAGGTTGCATGTGCACATCGGCCAGGGGCTGTGCACCCTGATCTAGGCTATTAATGAGATGAATGTGTGCTGCACTTTATGTACATGCTCAGGAGTAAAGCTCCTCCACTATAGATAAGATGAATAAGGCACTGGGAAGGAACACCTGCACTCATCTCAGCACTGGTAGAGCGACCAGGAAAACAGGGCTGCAGATTTGGAAATTTGTCTTACCAACACCACAGCCCTGGTGTTACCACACAAGATTTAGCTTCTGGATGATATATTAGATGGTTGACCACATTTCGCTATGTATCTGCATGGGAAAGCATATGCAGTCGGGGCCAAGGCCTGCCCCCGTGTGCTTGCATTGTGTCTCTAAATGTAATGCAAGCGCCGGGTGTTACTGCACATAGCAGATACTTTAGCCTTGATTTGCATATAACTTGTCACAGTATTTTTCTTTTCTTTAAGCCTTCTTTATAGGGTATCTGTCACTACACTGGACATTTTAGATGTGTTGTCTTTTCGGATAACAAACAGTTGAGACTGGTTTATAGTGTTACATTCTGCTTACCCAGTCCCTCCAGCAGGAATATACTCCATAGTCTGACGCTCCTGGACAGGCCATGGTTGGCTCTTTGATGTACAGGTTAAATCACAAAGTACCCAGAGGACATTCTGGGACTTCTAGTTCTTTTTAGTGGTATAACAAGCGGCATAGTTTTCCCCTTTTACACTTGACCAGTTGTGTCGCAGTAGCACAGGTGAGCCTTCTCAGCTCAGACATGATTAGTCTTCGGGGAGTAAGATCAGACCAGTGACAGTGATGCGTGATTCAGATGTCATGGGAACAGGGTATTTTCAGGAATCAGCCTTTGTAAAGCAGCTTAAAGTTTTAGGACACCAGTGCTGCACTCTCTCCTCCATTACCTCAGCAGCGCAAGAAATGAGGCCCTGAAAAGCAGCACAATTATTGTAATGGATTGGGCCTCGCGACGTGCGGCCATCGGTCTGCACACGTTATTCTGTGGTTTTATGAACCGTGCACCTCACAGCCAAGGTACGGGGACACACCTTAACGATCTGTAAATATCAGCACAGGTCGGGTGGTAAAGTCAATAGCAACTTCACCTCCGCCAAGTAGAACAAAAGTAACTGTGTGTCACAAGTGCCAAAGTCCATCCCTCCGGCTGCGCTCCCCACCGCCTGTTCACACTTTGAGCTCGCACTGAGCGGGAGCGGCACTGACTTGTTTAAGGTGCATTTACTTAATTAGTGTAATATGTTACCAAAATATAGTGCATTACATGTTTTTTTAATGGCCCTTCAGTAGGAAGACTGGATGTATAGATGGTCATACAGATTTAAGGGGTTATCCTGAATTGAAAAAATATGGCTGCCTCATCCAAAGAACATCACCACGACGGTCCACAGGCTTGTGTAGTATCCATCAGAGTCAATGGGGCTCAGCTACAAGAACCCATGTAGCAGTGTGGGGCTGTTTTTGTTCATGTAGGACAATGGTTCCCTTGTACTAATGACTTGTACAAGGCTAATAATTAACCATATCACTACTGAGACTAGGAAACCAGGAAATGTCTCCTGTGTTCTATAGGGTATAAACAGAGGGGCAGGTAGGGACGGGATCATCCTTGTGTAGCCTCCATTCTCCATGGCTATCCTTCTAGTAATTGAGAAGTTGTATTTCTTACTCGCATCGCAAGCAAAAAGTTTAGAAAAAGAAGCCTGAATGGCAGTTTTGGAAAGACCCCAAGGTTGTATTCATGTCTATATACATGTTTGGGTACTTTCATGGGTACATTGCGACCTGGTACTTATTTTTTATACTACCCATATTAGAGACAGAACGTTTACAACCTTTTATATTCCTATCTATTGTAAAGTAACTCTGCTATAAGGAACTTGTGGGACTTTTGGGACCTTTGATTTATTCCACTCACGCGCTAATTGTTCAAGCTGGATGAAGAGAAATGGTGATTTCAGAGTAAAGCCTATTTTATCTTGGTACCTAGACAGAACCTATAAACAAATAAAAAGGACTCCGGGTATACAGATAAGTATTTTTATGATTCTATTTTGAAGTGAGATGGGGGTAATAAGCTGATCAGTGGGGGTAGGCCTGCTTGGACCCCAATCAACAAGCAGAATGGATCCCAAGTGTTCTGGCCCAGTGGTTTTGCTGAAAAAACTATTATAAAGTTAAGATAATGAGGCTCTCTCACTCCTTTGGCTGGCTCAGCGCTTCTCCTTACCCTAATTATGCACTGCTCCCGCCTTGTATCGCTCAGCGTAAGTCAAAACTATGTCATCACTGTGTTTTCCCTGACAGGCAGAAGTAATCAGTCGCTGCACCATTCTCCCCTCCCCCAGCTGCTGTGTATGAGTCTTCCAGCTCAGGTTAATTAGTCCTGTCTGGACAGTTCAGGAAGCTCAGTTTGTAATATGTTTATGTAGGCATCCACTCAGTGCAGGGATTAAACAAGATATGTTTCTGCATTGGTGTAGTTACAGCATGAAGGAATGTTTGCTTTGCAATGTATAAAACCAAATGGTAGTTTTCCTCAAGATGCTTGGGTCTGTATGGGGTAGATTGGTTCAATTTCCAAGTCATTCAGGGTCCCAGTGGTGGGACACCAATTGGTCAGACAGATATCACCTATCCATGTGTATCTCTGTAAAGTTTCCCCTGCTCTCTTAACTTTTGACAGGAATATTCTTGGATGGTACTGTATTCTCTTTACATGGTTATATTTTTATATACATGTATTTCTTGTATCCTATATTTCTATGTAAATGAACCACAGACGCTTGTCCTGACCACCAGATGACCATCTGAGCAACATATGTGGCTGCCAGTACAGGAAGCATCATGCGGTAATTCAGCCCAAACCCACAATTCACTATTTAATGTGGCTGACCAATAACCACATACACACATAAAAATTGTGGTGGCCGGCCAACAGGAATAAGAGAAAGCCAAATGTATTTTTGGTCATAAATTGTTGTAGTCCAGTAATCCTGCAATATGTGCCCGGATTAGACTCATTACCTTCTGGATGTGCTTGACAAAATTAGCTGTAATTTGGTCTCTGTTGGTTTAAAAGGAGCAAGTCATCATGGAAATGCAGATCTGTAGGCAGCATGTTATAGAGCAGGATGAATTAACGTGATGGGTTGTGCAAAGGGATTCGGCACAATATGTCATTTATTAATTAAAAAAACTTATTCTGTTTATTCTGGGTTTAGGCAGGAAATCCCCCACACACTGAACTCTGAAAACCAGAAATCCTGTGTGTCAATCTGGTCAGCATGTCCTGCTCTGTAACATTCTGCCTGCAAATATACACTCTTCTCTGCCCCATATCCATAATATTCTGCCTGTCTACAGGACATTATGTGCAATCTACTCGGCTTATCCTGCTCTATAGTTGCAAATGGCCGTATCTACAATATTCTAATCTCCTCCTGCTCTATAACATGCTGCCTGCAGATAGGACATTATGGACAATCTGCTCAGCACCTTCTGCTCTATAATATGCAACCTGCAGATAGGACACTTTGGACACTCTGTTCAGCTCCTGCTCTATTACATGTAGTAGAAAAGCACATTCAATTTGACACCTTGCTTTCTTGTATGACAGTAAACCTACTCACTGTTGGCCATATTTAAAGGGTTTTCCATAAATAAAAGGGTCAGGGTTCTTGCGTTGTTCTGGTACCTCAGGTTTCACGCCCTGCTTCAACCAATGAGTGGCCACCTCGTATAGGAGATGTCATTTCCATATTTCAGGGACTTCACTTCATGTGTTGACCCCGGTCCAGGTAGGCCTCTCATAGCATGAAACGGGTCCTGTTATCTCCTGGAACTTACAGACGCTGGACCAGAATCTGAAAGTACCAGAGTGACGTGAGAATCGGGAGCCAGAGCTATAATTTACATTGCCCTTGTCTTGAGTTGTGATGTGGGATGTCGTAAGGATTCTCCTTAGGTGAACTGTAGAACAGCGGCTGTGTTGTAGAATGGGACGGAGAATGAGATTCACTATTTACATAAAACGGATCTGTTTAAGGATCAAACATTGTAACTTGTAGTCGTTAACGTAGATCACGTCGCTTCTTCCACGATGAATAAACAAACTTTTTTTTTTTCCTTCCTGTATGTCAAACCTATCTATTAAGCACCCCAACACCGTTCTTTTGGTGAGGAGGCATCCAGGGTTGTGTTTTTTTGCATAGAAGTCCATGGGCAAGGTATGGGTCTGTACACCTAGAGGGCGTCACATATAGCGCCACATGCAAAGATATCCTTTGGATAAAAGTTGCTAACTAGATGTAAACAAGGTTTAAAAGGATTTTCCAATATATTTTAATCAATCCTTTTGATAGATGACCAATATCAAATTGGGGTATTGTGACAAATTTTTAAGTCATCCCCTACCCACAGAATAGGGCAGTGATGGCAAACCTTATAGACGCCGAGTGCCCAAACTACATCCAAAACCCACATATTTTTCGCAAAGTGCCGATGCGATAATTTAAACAGTAGCTTATTACTCCCTGCTCTGTCACATGTTTAAATTGTATAGGCACCTGAGGACACCAATACAGTAGAAAGAAGGAGAAAAAGCTTTGGTTATCATTGTAGCTCCGTTCTAGGGTCCTGGGCTGCCTGGGACTGCAAGAGGCCTGGAGTCCTGTCTGGCAAACTCTGTGCTTGGGTGATGGTGCGGGTGCCCATAGAGAGGGCTCAGAGTGCCACCTCTGGCACCCGTGCCATAGGTTCGCCACCACTGGAATAGGGTATAGAAAACTGATCAGTGAGGGTCTGACTGCAGAATCCCCCCTTGATCTACCAATAGAGTGGAAAATTGCTTAGCACATAGCTAGGCTATCTCCGTATTTCCCATACACTATGTGAGTGGTGGAGACAAAAGCGAGCTGTGTTCAGTCATTTCTGACACTTTTATAGTGTTGAATGGATCGTCAGGACACACGCCAAACCTGCCGCTCCACTCTTTAGTGAAAGCAGGACCCCCATTGCTGAGGGTCCTGCCCTCATGATCAGTGGGGGTGCCAGCAGTTGGACCCCGATCAATTGGTTAAGTCTCTTGTGGAAATCTGAAATGGTTGGTTCAACCCATTTAAGAAACCATGTGGGAAGAGCAGTGCAGTCTCTTCACTCCTTATCGAGCACAGTGCCCCAAAGTTTACGTTGGCTGTGCTTGGTATGCCGGGTGTTGGAACACTGATCTTAAATATTGATCACCTGGGATTGGTGATCAATAAAGGAAAATTCCTGTAGACCCTCTTTAAGTCCTATAAATAGCCCTTCTCATGTGCGCTTAGCCTGTATGGAGGGTTCCCTATCCACGGAGCGGCTTAGAAAGAAGTCCGTGTCTTTGACAGCAGTAAGTAGAATGAGATCAGTCAGCCAAGACGGTGAAAACAATTCAATATGAAAATCTACAACCTGGCGGTAAACATCTATTCAACACCTGTCTGGATTAATAAGTAGCTGCTGCTGATCAGGATCGAGGGATCACGTCTGGAGCCAGGAGTCGTCCTGAGCCGTCTCGACGCTCTATTATGCTGTAGCAGTCACTTGTTAATGACAGGCGAGCCTAACCTGAAGGAGAACTCCGTTCCATTCACACTACATCATTTTCTATATAGATTTTACATAAAACGCTGTGATTTATTTGTTTTGACGGTTACATTGTCACTATAGGTCTTCTCCTTTTTTATCAAGATGTAAATTATTACTTGAGGCAATGAATACAGAAATTCTAGCCGTGATTAGTTGTGGCTTTGCCGTAGGACACTTGCACTTGTTTTCATCCACGTACTATCCGTACTCCTACCTTTTTTATTAGGTGTATTAACTTTTTTTTTCGTGTTAACAAACCTGAAGTGCTCTGAGGGGCGTTACCATCCAGGCTCCGGCATCCTGCCTCCTACCCCCCACCCCCCTCCTGTCATCTGCTTTTTCAGTAGCAGACGGCAGCCAATTGAGCCGATTGACGCCATCATGAGGGGATGGCCAGAGGAGGTAGTGGGTGGTGAAGATGTCCTGTGGGGGTGTGACGCCAGAGCGTCATGTTCATTAACATAAAAACATGTTAATTTTAGAATAATCAATAGGCCAATACACTGTCACTGTTCTTTGGGGGGGGGGGGGGAAAGAACCAATGAGCTGAATAGTAAATCCATTGTGGCTATATCGATAAGTACAAACTTTCCATATAATATGACAACCAACAACAATCTTTCCCGACGCCCTTGTAGACATGTACAACCAACTTGGTCAACACTGGAGCCCTTTTTCACAGGCACAAAGAAAACTGGAATTTAAACTACAACTTGTACAATCCTTACAATCCCAATTTTTTTCCATCTGGGTAGTTGGAGAAAAGTCTAGCAGAGCCGTTCACTTTGGATCCACTAGTTTCATACCATATGTACCAAGACTACAGCATGAGTAGCCTACTGCTCCCTCTATTCCTGCCTATGGGAGTCCCAAAAATAGCTGGTTATTTTCAGAACTGTCTTGGACATGAATGTGGAGAGCCGCATATTTGTCTATATGTCTGATGTCAGACTGGTGTGGCTAAGACACACCATGCTATATACTCTGAAGAAGATCTCTCACCTCTCCCAACATTAAGTAATATTTAGAACTTTGTGTGGTCCCTCTTCTCTGATCCTTGTAGAAATGTGACATGAAAACCAGTGACACCCAGTTGTCAATTGTTTCCATACAAGTCATTGTCTTTACATGTGTCATCATTTCATTCGTAGCACCGATTAGACAGCATTGGTGTGTAGGGACACGCCTCCAATCAGTAACACCCATTTGTCACTTTTATTAAAATCGAGACAAAATAGTGATTAAAAATTCAGCACAAATACAATTTTTTATCTAAACAGAGGTGAATGCTCGTCAAGGTACTGAGAAATGGTTTATTTTTGACATCTTGCTTTGCAGCTATATATTAGCATCCCCTTATCACTGACTTGTATGTAAAATATTTTCTATGGTTGTCTTGATCCTGTACTAATAATTGGTCTGTATACTGTTTATTTGCTGCATCATGTTTCTTGGAGAGCCCATTGCAGGTGCCTTATCTTGTACACTGCAGCTATCGATTCCACAGCTGGCACGGGCTCAGTGTACGGCCGCCAGAACAAGAACTGTTAGTTTATATTGCCCTCTCTGTGCATGTCGTATATTAAAATCTTGCCTACGAAGCACTTGTAAACTTTATTTTGACTTTTTAGAGGCAAATGCATCTCCTAGATCCTACTGTTTGGCAAGTAAATATTTTTGCCGCAATCGTTCCATCAGTAAATCCTGGTATTGGGTCTATCCTTCTCAGGCTACTATGGACATACAGTATGCAGGGATCTTTCAAATTCCATTTTATATCATAGAAAAAAAGTTGACCAACCACTTTGTTTTTTCTCTCAGTTTTGGACCCGTCTCGGACTACATTCCCAACATGTTAGAAGTCCTTTATTGGAAGGATGCGTTTGGTGGATTCCTGATGTTCCCCTACAACAGAGGCCTGGGGTGTATTCTACCATATGTGCATACAGTAGGATATGTCATAGTCTTCCTCCCTGCCGAAAGCGGTAGGAGGAGTGAACATTAGCAGCAGCCATTGATTGGATGCTGAAGGTGTTTAGGGTGTTTCCCCAAGTGATGTAACTTCCTTTATATGGATATATGGACTGTTACATCACCGGGCACCTCCCAGAGTGGAGGCAAGGGATGGATGCAATACTTTGCATCCGTTCCTCAAAGGCTATTATGACCTCCTCTGAGCATATAAGTCAAAGGTATGTGAGTGAGCAGGATGCAATTTATACTATGCAGACAGAGGCAAAAAGGAGGTGTTTAGGGATATGCTCAGCATATATACGCAGAGTTTATTTTAAAAAATAAAATGAGATGGGAATGTAGCCTTAGCCAGTGAAATCAAGAAGGACCAAGGAGTAGAGAGCAGCAACGGACAAAGGAAGTGCCAGAACAACCGTTAGGCCCAGTTCACACCTGCATCTGGGCTTTCTCCGTTACACGAAGTAAAGCATAATGGTAACTGAACCATAAAATGGATCCCACAGAATGGAAAGACCTTTCGATATACATCCATTATTAATAGTAGAAAAAAACACTGACAATTTTATCCTTTATTAATAACAGAATTTTTAACAGAACCTTGTACAGGTGTGAACTTGGCCAAAGTTAATTATTCCCTTTGTAACGAAGGCTCATGTCGTTTTTTTTTTTTTTGTTTTTTTTTAAAAGGTAGAAAATATTCTTTATTCGTTTTTTTTTTTTTAATATATAGAATTTTTTTTTTCTTTTATCTGGGATCAAATCCCATTTTTGATTAAATAAGACACATCGGTAGTGTGGATCTCCTGAATGAGGTAAGAATGTGTATATGCATGTATATATTTGGTTCATTTGGCTGATCTATGTTCTCATATAGCACCGTCCTGGACTATGTATATTACTATACAGCACTGTCCAGACATGTGGAATCCTAGTGCGAGCCAATACTCTGCCCTCATCAATTAACTTTGTCTCAGAACGCACAATTTTCTGTTATTGTAATTTTTGATTGCAGTAGATTATTTTATATTTTAACAGGACGTATGGGCCTCCTAATGTATGTTTTGTTACAAAGGGCAAAACCCCAACTGGTCACTGGGTTTTAACCGTTGCGGGGGTCTCATGACGTCTACATCTGATTGGACAAGCTGCCGTTATTTGAGACCGAGAAAACTGAAACGCTAACAATGCCATGTTTTTTCTTCAGCCAAAATACTGTATGACTCGGCTCAACTCCTTCATTCCCCCCTTCCTAAGGAATGCGGGAGGGTTGAGTGAGGCAGTTGAGAGACAAAGGCTATATGTGACTTGCTGAAGAGAATTACTGAGGGACGAGGAATGAGGGAGTTGAGAGAGACATTGGCTGTGTGACACACTGAAGAGAATTCCTGAGGGAGAGGGGAATGAGGGAAAACATTATTCCCCTTGGCCAGGTGCCAGCAACTTTTTTGTTTTTAACCATAAAAAGCATAGGGGCACAGTATGAAGAATGTGGGATCCTGTCCTTAAGGTTTAATGGGAAAAAAACTGAGATGGGTTCCCTTTAATTCCCACTCCTTTAAGCATAGACATAGACTTGGTCAAATTGAAAGGGGCTTTAACTAATAAATTTTCTTATAGATTAAAGGCATAGACTGATAGAAGCAAAGTGAGTAAAAGGTGAAGCCCACTTTTTTAGCTTTTATAGTAGCGACTGCTGATACAAGCTGCTTATATGATAATCATCCGTGGATTCAAGACCCAATCCTAGTGGAACCTCGTAGATGACTTGTACCCAGTGAGATCACAGCATCCTCCATCATTTGTGCAGTCACTGCTGTAATACCCAGAGATGTAAAGGTTACGGAGATGTTGACTTCAGCCCCCACAATCTGCCCATCCTCCTCCTCCTCCTCCTCCATAGCTGGCAGTGTGCAGCTCTATCATGCTGGGGCTTAATATGACTTTCAGACACATCGAGACTCGTGTGAAGTACGATACCTTAGGGGCAGGCAGGCTGCCATGGCAACACTTTGCGTTTTTAATTTTGTGAAATGAGGCTACACATGAGTGACAGAAGTCTGTTTCTTCAGTATGGATTAAGTCTGGTTACTCCAGCCCGGTGTGAACATCCACCGCTGTCTGTAGGAATGGAAATTGAAAAAGAGAATTACGGACTTTAATATCATTCAGAATTAATGTGAAACTTGTATGTAGCGAGTCACTTCTATCAATTCCAGTTATTCAGGAGAAAAAAATTTGAATATTTTTTTAATTTTTACTTGTTCCACATGTTCTCTAGGACAACTGGACACCTGGGAATAAATGCCCAATTCAATGATGTCTCAAGAGCTTTTCCCTACCCCTTCCAGTCGCCCAATATTTAAGGGGTTATCCCCTATTCAATTTTTGTTAAAGGTGTTTCTAGAAACTGACGGAGAGGGTTGATCGTTAAGACAGATCATTAATATCAGATTAAGTTCTGTAGTACGGTTACAACCCGATGGACAGAGCCTTCTGCTTCCAGCTCTTTCCTCATTAGACAAAAACCACTATGAGCCCGATGTTTTTGGATGGAACTCTATTGTCTCCACTCTATGGCCATAAGTTTATGGCACAGCAGTATAAGTTTTTCGATAAGATATTTGTGGGGCAGTAATTGACTTTCCAGCTCATTCATGGTCCTCTACGAAGACTATGTAGGATTCCAGACAAGGACGTAAAATTTAAATTTTTGACGCATTCTTTGAAGCTAAAACCAGAAGTACCGTATATTAAAAAGAGAGAGAAATCCCATCTGTCCTTAAGATGACCTAGAAAATCAGAGCAGCGTTATGATATGCTGTGGATATTTTCACATGACAGGTTTTTCTGTTTTTAATATTTAAACCTATGTGTATAAGAAAGGTAATATGAATGCGTCCTTAGACCAGGGATGTTGTGTGGAATTACCGTACTAAATTCTGCTTGTCCTCTCCAATGGAGACCATATAGCACTCTAAAGCTAGAGACCCAAAAACAAGCTGATTGACGTTATCATTTTTTTCAAGACCGATTTGCATCAATTTGATACCTGCTTTTTGTGGATCATGATAAACTATAGTATATGTGGGATCCGTCAAAATTGGTTCAGACTGGAAAATTCTCTACATTTCGACAGAACGGATTCTCGTTCCGATTTATATAATGGGAGACTGCTTCAATCTGTTGAAAACTATTGCAACCCATGTTGTGGGAGTTAATTTTTCCCTATTAATTTACTCCCTCAGGACATTGGTTATTGGTTGTCATGCTGTCAGCCATAAAAAGATCGAAGATTTTAGAATTTCCTGCTACTATCCTCATGGAGTTTATCACTAGCATAGTCCTAAGTAAACCTGATGTTGACACGAGTAATCGCTATGTGTTTTGCTAAAGAATCAGGAATCCCCATTCAAAGTCTATGGCGCTTTCAAAATCTGAACATTTCTGCCTATTTTTTTTTTTTATTTTTTTTTTTATCCCGTACCCCTAGATGTGCCTTCATAATCCCCCCTTTTTAGACACATTATAACGTAATACCCTTATTTCCAGCCATTGAGTCGCCTCATGTCGCCCCCAGAAACTGGCACAATTTGGCTATTTCTACAGGTTTACAATGTAGTAGCATAGACTAAAAGACATTAGTTCTCTCCCTCACATGATTGTCAGCAGATGCAGAATCATTCCGGATCCTCAACCTGAATCCAGTGCATTGTTTATAAGTAGACAATTTCATTTCTCTGAAGAATTGGAGGATTTCCCAGTAATTCCTTGTCTGGAAACTTTTTTGTTATGCAGAGATGGGCTGGCCTTTGTTTGGTAACGTAATCTATTAAAATATGGAGCTTCTGTACATAATTCATACACAACTATGTCTGTACGTATCTAGAACTTGCAGGAGTTTGTGTATAGTAGTGACTCTGGGCGGAAGCGGTAAATTTTACCAGGGTAAGAACAACCCTACAAGGGAATGATGAACATTATTATATGTGGCAGGCCCTTTAATGATGTATGGTACCAGCATTGTGTTGGTTGATTCTGGTAGCATCCAGCACCTTGGGGTCTGGCTCCAAGCACGTTTCGTTGAGGCTTCAAATGTCCTATCCCAACAAATGTGATAGTGAGGACCTATACTTTGAATAGGTCATCATTATCTTGGAAAACCCCCACTATGTGATCATCAGTATGACTCTACCACCCTCATCCTGTGCTTGGGTTTGTATGGAAGTGCCAGCCTTAAGAAGCATCTGACACGTTTCCTGAAATGTTTGTTTTGGTATACAATTCCGATTTCACGGATCCATATAAGTAACGATAACGCTGAGCTGCAAGACCACTGCCCTACTGGTGCATAGAGTCTTCAGTGGTTGACCCATGGTGGTTCGGAGTATTGGTATAGCGGTCAGGTGCAGATTGACCTCTCCTTAGGGGAATCTGAGTGGATAACTAGCCCGGGCAGCACTGAATGAGTTAACATCCACCCCCTAATAAACAAACCTATTTATTGGCCTTTGAGTATTCACTTAATTTAAAGTGATCCTAATCCTCCATTGAGAAAATACTCTGCTTGAATGTGCCGATTGCGTGGTCGTCATGTTTTTCCCCATTGTACAGCTATTTGTAATGTTCTAAGCCCGTTTCCCGGCAGCGATCCTATTGACATTTTTATATTGCCGTAGTTTAGAGTTCTGAGCTCAATGAAGTCTCTATATACCTAAGGCAATACATTCTTCTTGGAGAACGGAGTCTTGGAAGATTATAGTCAGACTCTATTAACATTATACTAGCAGAGTTATTTAGCGAAAGAAAACGCAATGTATAATGCATCACATAACAGCGCATTATAGCCGCTGGTTATGTACTAAATCCACTAATGCCGATTACCGAACAGGAGCCATGTGCTGCATTGCTGGGTTCAGCCCTGCAGTTTGATCTGGCATGGAGTTAAAGGGTTTTTTGGGAGCTAAATATATTGATGACATATTAATACAATAGGTCCTTACTAACAGACTGGTGCAAGTCCAACACATAACACCTTCACATATTTCCGGTTCTTAGCAGCTTATACGTTAAATGGAACCGGAAATAGACCACTCCATTCTCAGTGTAGGGGTCAGACTTGGTTACTGCAAATCGGCTATATTCATTTCAATTGACTCAGTTAATATGTTGAGACGGAATAGGATTTGGAGACCTGTGGGAGTGAAGGGAGAACTATTTATTTATATATATATATATATATATATATATATATATATATATATATATATATATATATATATATATATATATATTTTTTTTAAATTTTTATATCACTTTCTGACTTTAATTAGGCAGTGCCATGTGGGTGGCAAGTCAAGGGTCTTACCCACTTATAAAATATTTAGTGGTGGTGGTCTAACGTAGGGACAAGCACCAATCGCACAAACCGGGGCTTCTTGTTGCCCTGCCTCTCCATTTAACCCGGGGCAGATTTTTCTTTGATGCCTCTTGCACAACTTTATGAGTCCTTAAAGAAAGGTGCAGCCCGGACACTCTCTCCTATTCTTTGTCCTGGGAGGGGGAAGATCCAGGGGAGTGGGGAGAAATGGCGCCGAATTGAACAAAGGGGCAGAGTCTAGCATAAGTGACCATTGCTCCTTTCAAATAGTGGACAGGAGAACATCCATTGGGTAGGAGCAGTCCGTCCTGGGGATCTCTCAATAATTGTATAGGGAGGGGGAACCTTTCCCTGCTAATATATTGTCCTGCATGTACTAGCACTGGAGAACAAAGTAGGATTTGGGATGAATCCCTCCTGAGATATGTGTAAGTATTATTGTATTTTTTAAATATTTTTATATAATGGGTTATTTTTAAACTTTTTCATAACATTTGTCTAGTTTTTGAATGTTTTTGACTCGCGCCCTCCCCCCCTTCCCTCCCACTTTGGATCTGGCCTTGTACAAGTTACTATAATGATAGTATTCATCTATACTATCAGATATATATATATACACATATACATTCCTTACCTTTCAGGTGCTCGACCTCCGTGTATGAGGGCGGCATTGTAGTAGCGCTCTCCGTCGCCATAGTGATGGGCACAGTTTGGTATTCCCACCATTTCTAGGAAAATATTCACACTACCGGGGACATTTAATGTGGCCTTTCCTCTAGAATTGCATTGCAGTCGGCTTGTACACGACCGGATTACTTATGTTTTTAAATTCATATAAAAGGCCAGAATACGGCGGAAAGATTAGTCTGGTAAGTTGATTAAACGGCACATAGGTTAAATAAGAGGCGGCGGGGAATTTATGTACAAGTTGGATTAGCTCTGAAAATCTGCAAGATGTAGTCATAGATACTGCTTTCTATTGTTGGGTTTTATTTTGTGTGTTTATTTCAGTTTTAGATCTTATTATCTACCCGTATAATGTCTGAAAGGTTTGTACGGGATTAGAAAAATATATTTTCTTTCCTCCGGTAACAGTGCCGCACTTGTGCACAGGTTGTGTGCAGTATTACAGCTCCGCAATATTCAGTACAATCGCATGGAGCTGCAATACCGGACTTCACCTATAGACAGGTGTGGAGCAGTTTCTGAAATGTTGCATAGAGCCCTCTACATTTTAAATTTAAATTTGCCCTTTGTTTCGTCTGGGCCTGACTAGAATGTATAGGTTTATGAATTCTAAAATATTTTGGATCATTTGTAAATGTATGGGCCAGTGTATTAAGACCTCAGGTCGTGCCCCATCTTTTTAATTAAGATACAATAATTACAATAATCATAGCAATTAATCATTTTAATAATTACCGCCACCCCCTGGCCGGCAACATGCCTAGGAGATTCAGATCTCTTTGCAATTCTGGTGCAGCGCACGTTTGGTGTAATTGAAATTTACGCCAGGTCCCACCACCCAGCAGTACCATCGGTCAAAGCTACTTTCATTTCACATCACATTCATCATTCACGTGTCCTCGTTGCAACTGGGTCCTGTTCAAGAGCAATGGGCTGAACTGCAATACACTGCTCCACCACTATGAGTAGTATGGTGTGTGCATGTGAGCAGCATAGAGACCTCGTCTGCATCCTGCATTCTCTTCAGTTAGCTGACCGGTGGATCCTAACTAGTGATGAGCGGACCTGAACACACCCAAACATTGCAGGTTCAAGTCCTCGAACCAGGGCTATAGCCTGAAATTGGGATCCGGTGTTCAGGCTCACCCCCAACCATTAACGCCAGTGATCGATGTTGGCACCAATTTCCCGTGGATCATCATTCCCTGTGACGTCATCCGCGAGCGACGTTCATTGGGAAAATGGCGCCGTGCAGCTGTGATAGGTGCTAGCAGTGGACAGCTACCGGTGGTGGCCGGCATTTTGGGTTCAGTACCTGAACCTTTTGGTTCTGGTATACTCATCACTAATCCTGACCAATCTGAAAAACATGGATATCTATTTCCCTAGGGAAAAAAATCCTGCAAGTGACCGTACAGGTAGATATTCAAAAATTGTATAAATATACCATATATACTCGAGTAAAAGCCTAGTTTTACAGCACAAAAAAATGTGCTGAAAACCCAAACTCGCTTATACTTGAGTAAAAAAAATATATATCAAAACTCTTCTTTCTGGCTTCCCCCGCTGCTGGCTATATACAGTCGCAGGGGGCTGGCTATATACTGGGGGTTATGGGCTGGCAGGCTATATACTGGTGAGCAGGTGCTGGCTATATACTATGGGGCAGGGTCCAGCAGTCTATATACTGGGGGGGTCTGTGACCAATGCATTTCCCATCCTCGGCTTATACTCGAATCAATTGATTTTCCCAGCTTATACTTGGGTCGGTTTATACTCAAGTATATACGGTAGTTACCGGTATATAGATATTGTCTTATTTTAAGAATTGCTTCTTTTTTTATACGAAAGTGCAGGACCATGGCAGCCTGTAGTCTCTACATCGAGCAGTCACAAAGAGTCTCAATAGATTTAAAGGGAACTATAGAAAACCTGAATTCTGGAATAATGACTGAAAATCCCATATTCCATAATCTTTTCTATTTTCTTGGCTTGTTTATTTTTCTGAAAGCCTTAGATTTCCGGATTCAGATGCTCGGGCTGAAGCGTCCACACGCTGAGCGGAGTTTGCAATCTCGCACTAATGCAGGGAAATGAAATCAATACATACTTTTTAATTGAATGTCTGACCCTCTTTTCTCTTAAAGGTGCTATTCCATTTAAATAGATTACAAAAAGTTAATACGATTGTTTATTAGGCATTTTATGGCTTCCTACACCAATTCATTTAGGCAAATACTGCGGCAGTATTGGTTCTGTTTGTATGTGCTTGTTTACTTAAATGTGCTATTTGAGGTTTGGAATTGGCTCTATATGGCGGATGTGATGTGGTGGATAAACAATAGGAATCAGACTTTTACGATCTTTGTTTGCAGAGCGGTGTCCTACTTTACTTCTGAAAACGTGAATATGATGATAGCGGATTATTAAATGGAACTATACGTGATTACAGCACACATTGCGTGTACTGCAGAACCAGCCTGAAGAATTTATCCATGGGTCCTACTGAATGAGAGGTTCTGGATCTGACAAGTGAGACCGGCCCACGCACCGTTTGTGTTGCATTATTGGGAACCAGGACCATGGGGGTCATTTACTAAGGGCCGATTCGCATTTTCCCGACGTGTTACCCGAATTTTTCCGATTTGCGGAGATTTCCCCGGGATTTTGGTGCACACGATCGGATTGTGGAGCATCGGCGCTGGCATGCACATGACGGAAATCGGGGGGAGTGGCCGAACGAAAACCGCTGCATTTTTTAAAAAAAATGTGTCGCGAAAATTGCACTTACCTTCACTCAGCCCGGCTGAGTGTATTCCAGTGCGTTCCGATGCTCTTCAGCGCAGCAGCTCCACCTGGTGGACGTCGGAGGAACTACCTTAATAAATCCCAGCCGGACCCGAATCCAGCGCAGAGAACGCGCCGCTGGATTGCGAATGGACCGGGTAAGTAAATCTGCCCCCATGTGTTTTGCATTGTTTACATGTAGCACTTGTTCCTGATGTCCACTATGATTTGTGAAGTGCTATGGAATATGATGGCACTGTATAAAGATTATTCTTATTTATAGCAAGAGTTTCAGTGGAAACGCATCTGTGATCTGTTGGAGCTTTTGCTAGGATTGTGTTATTTTTTCCCCTTCGTGTCATCACATGAATAATGAGAATAATGCGGTCTAGTGAAAGAATTCTCAATTCTAGAAGAATGGAAGAAACTGCTGTAGATGGAGGTGGGGAGAGGTCCTCTTATAATGACACTTGGTATTGATATACCTCCTGGATCCCACATGGAGTTACATCCTAATACTAAGTTGCACACTTGTATACGGCTATTTTCATATCCGTGTTTGCATTTTAATGCCTTTTCTCTTTGGGATGTAAGTGACTGCACTGAATACTATGATGCATCGTCAGCCATTATTACAAGTAAGGAAGACCCAGTAGAAATCTTCTTATCCCCCACTTTCATTTTCTTAGGAATGTTGACGCACTCGGTTTAGTTAATAATTAGCATGAAATCTGCGTTCTTCCCTCTTCCAGCCTGTGTATCCTGATGTGTAGACCTTGTAAACACTGGATTCCTGCTCAGAGACCACATGGAGGTCTGCGGTATATATTTGCCAAAAGCCAACAAGTCATGTTGTTGTGTGTTGCAATTCATCAAGAGTTTTGAGATGCCTTTTGACACACATTTCCATTCTTGTTGATTTAGGGCAGCTTGACCTTTTCCCTCTCGTGTTTATGATACTTGAAGTCTCCACTTATTAGGGAGAGAGCGGTATCTATTACTAACCCTGTTTATTGTGCCCAACCCACCTGGAGAATGTCCGCCACAATGGACTAAAAGGTCACTATCCTGTATTCTGGATGAGACATTGAGGCACAGCCAAAGTACCAGAAGTTCAGAACCAACATCATGCAGGCAGAGGAAGGAGGAGTGCTGAGGGAGCATGGGGGAGGTGGAGATATTGTAACAGGCTGTGAAGCTGCAGCACAGAGTGGCCTCTGGTAACGCCCCCCTGAGCCCTTCTGGCTCATTAGCATAATGTAAAAGAGAAGACGGCAATGGATGACAAATATAAGAGGATTACTACAGTCACGGTGCCTGGATCTATGAGTTCCTAGTTTATCTTGCTTAAACTTGATGGTAGATTTCCTTCAAATATATAAATTTGTCCCTATAGCGATATTTGAGTTGATCTTTTATTTGTCCTGTAAGAAATTCTCTTGGTGGATCATAACATTTCGAATGAATGTGAATCCCTTTTACTAAAAGATCAGTTTAGGTTTCTTGCCCACAAGCGAGTCTACATCTGACAGAACTGACTCTATGATCTATTATGTTGTCCACACGTCAGATGTTTTTCCCGATCCAATCCTATTGGAGAAAATGTGTTTACTCTGATCAGAGTCCTGCAAAAACGGTCAGCACTAGGAACGTTTTTCGAGTGTGGTCAGTTCTCATTCACTTTCTTTCAAAGCTGTAGCTTAGAACTGTGAAAATTAGATGTGAAACTCTGACATCGGAGGATTTTTCCGCTTGTCTGAAGCAGAACTCGTTATGCTATCTGCACACGTTGCGGATTGTCCTGCATAAAATCCACATCAAGTACACACGTTTTTCATGCCTGTTTTTAATTTTTAAGTGTGTTTTATCCAATGTGCATTTTTTTACCTCTATTCTTTCACCTGATCAGATTTCTAGAATAAATCTGCATCAAATCATTTTCACATGCCCATAGACTACAAAAAGGCATCATCTACATTACTCTTTCCACATCACATTCACTTTAATGCTACTGTATGATGTTGTGTATTTTCTACATGTAATCGGCAACATGTGCAAGTAACGTTATAATTACTGTTTATGCTGGAGTATAAGGCGGGACAACTAATACTGGGAAAACTTAATTACTCGGGTGTAAGCCTTGGGTGGGAAATGCATTGGTCACAGCCTCTTCAAGTAATGTAATGAAATGCCTACTCCAGTACTGAAATGCCCCATGCAGTAGCCCTCCCCCAGTAATGAAATGCCCATGCAGCAGCCTCCCCCATTAATGAAATGCCCATGCAGCAGCCACCCCCAGTAATGAAATGCCCATGCAGCTCCCTCCCCCAGTAATGAAATGCCCCATGCAGTAGCCCTCCCCCAGTAATGAAATGCCCCATGCAGTAGCCCTCCCCCAGTAATGAAATGCCCCATGCAATAGCCCTCCCCCAGTAATGAAATGCCCCATGCAGTAGCCCTCCCCCAGTAATGAAATGCTCCATGCAGTCTCCACCAAAAAGGAAATGCCCTGCAGCTCCTTGTTATGTAAAATAAACTCGGTACATACCTCACCGTTCCCTGCGGCTGCTCTTCTTTCTCATTTTCATGGGTAACAGAGCGGGCAGAGACCTGCTCTGCATGGACGCGTCTCTGCCCGCTCTGTTATGTGTGAAGCTGTGGGGAGTGCCAGGGGATAAGTATATAAGTTTTATATACCAGAGTATTACCACAGTGGGGCTTTTTCAGCCAAAAAAAAAAAATATACAGTACATTGTACATGTCAGCAATTACCATACATACCCGCGTATAAGTCGAGTTTTTCAGCACAAAAAATGTGCTTAAAAAACTCACCTCGGCTTATACACGAGCCAAGTAAAAAATAAAAAAACTTAATACTCACACTCCGGTGTCCGGAGCGTTGGCGTGGGTCCCGATCTTCAGTGCGAGGCTCCCGATCTTCGTTGCGGATCCCGGCGGCTCCTCTTCTCTCTTCTTTCTTCTGTAGCCGGCAGATCACGTCAATGCGATCTACTGGCGGGCGCTCAATATGATGCAGAGGTGTCGCTGCTGATGACGTCATCAGGAGGGTGAGTATTAAGTTTTTATGCGCATGGTAGGGGGCTGGCTGTATGCTACATGGGGGCTGGCTGTATGCTACATGGGGGCTGGCTGTATGCTACATAAGGGCTGGCTAGCTGTATACTACACCCTCGGCTTATACTCAAGTCAATAGGTTTTCCCAGTTTTTGGTGGTAAAATTAGGGGTCTCGGCTTATACTTGAGTATGTGCGGTATGTATTTGTTAATATATTGCCATAAATGTAATTATATCAACCATCCATCCTACTAATAGCCTTTTAAATGTTTACTGATCTTATTTCACATTTTATATTAAGTCAATTGATTTATTTTTAATTATGTCTATTTACTTTTTTTTTTTTTAATTTTCAATTTTCTAACGTGTCCAGAGCATCCAAAACTGTATTTCTAATCCAGCACTAGCCAGCCCTGCTGTAGCATTGCATTGAGCACACATCATTGTATCCTCTCCCGCAGTAAGACACAACCTTCAAGGGGAATCTGGGAAGGCAGCATCTGAGCCATGCAACGTAGCAGAAGGAATTATTCCAAGGTCATAGTTTTCAGCCTGTGTAATGGCAAACATATGTCTAGTCCATCTTGCCTGTATACGGCTTGTATATACATGCATGGATGTGTAGCATGTCTATGTTGGGTTTGGGAGGCTGGCACATGTGGCAGTGACCACGCAGGGTGTGATGTGATGAGATCTCCTGTGTTTGCCTATCTTTTCTTGTGCTAGGCTTCTCATGTATTCAGGAAGTCGTCTAATGGCCCTTGGAGGAGGGGAGCTCATTAGCTTCCTTCCTGAGCAGTGTAATTTTTATTTCCTGCCGTAACCGTGTCCTCAGCCAGAATCTACGACAAAAAAGAAAAATGCTTGCCTGTGCAAAAACTTTTTCGTTGCTATTCAACCTTGAATGAGACAAGAGCATTTTTATGTGTTGGAAATGTTGCAGGAATTGGCAGGGGCGCAGGCTTTAGATTTGCTAAGTAGAGGCTGGAGAAGGCTTTGTCTAAATTGGACTATTGATTATCTACCAGAGCGTCCTCCATGTCCTGTAGGTGCCTTCTCCTTCATGGAGTTCAGTGGTTAGGTCATGAAAAAAAAATTAGATTTTTATTTTTTTTCACCAATGTTTTTCTCAACTACTTAAAAACTTAAAGTGGACCTGCAATTTAAATTTACTTGCCCAAAATAAAAACTTTATAAAAATATGATTTAAAAGCACTGTCCTTTCCATCTCTGCAATGTTAAAAAAAAAAAAAAAAAAAAATCAGTTTGTAAACTTATATGCAACTCGCCTGATGTGATCCCATAAAATTGATGGAGAATTTTACTTGCATTGCCCTGCCTCCCTGTTACTGATTGACAGGTCTCACTGCTAGGACATGCTGCTGTGTGGAACTATATTCTACTAGAGACATATACACTTCAGTTTACTTATCATTGGGGGTAAAAAAAAAATACTGTGTCAAATTGTTAGCATAGAGCCTTGCTGGAAAGTTGAGAGAGAGAGAGTCCTGTTACATCATTGAGCGCATGTCATGTGACTAGGGTGATGTCATATAGGGTCCTTTACCCGGGGTTGAGGAGCTGCAGAATACAGTCAAGCTACCCTGATTCTGCCGTGGCTCACCCCGGCTGAAGAGAATTCCTGAGGGAGGGTTGAGGTGAGAGGCTGATTTCTCACCATATAGTCAGCATTACTCTTAAGCCCACCTTCCTGAGGGAGTGGTTAATGATGTAGCAGGGCCAGTCACACACAGCCGCTGTCTCTCTCACTTCTCCCTCAGGATTTCTCTTCAGCCTCAGAGGTCTCTTTCAAGGCTCCAGCAAAACATTGTGTAGCATTTCCTACCTCTGATAACAGCCCCCGGGAAAGTAAAGGGGGGTGTATATGTCTGTGGTTTGAATATTGGCACAAAGGTACAATGCCTCTAACAGCCACGGTTGTAGCTATAAATTGTACTATATCCTCTTTTCATGAATTCTTGATATTTCGAATACAATATACTTTTTTTTCTTTTTCATATCAAATCTATTGCTTATATTTCAGGTAAATTTGACGCGCAATAATTTGTCGTTAAGAAGCCACAAATGATAAATGTGCAGTTTTTTCAAAGTAATTTTCATCGCTTTCCGCATAGCGTTCTATGTCTGAGGGATGTTTGTGTTTTTGTAAATTGCGTTTGACATAAGCGATGTTTAATGGCTGCTCATCAAATGTGTGGTAAAAAAAAAAATAAAAAATTGCCGGGCATCTAAACGTTCTAAATTTGTGCTCGCCGTTGCTATGGGAACATAATGTTATGCATAACATTTAAGGAAATCCTTCCCATAATTTGTTGTTAAAGGATCAGTATATGGTGTCTGGCTTTACCTAGACTGTGATGTTGCCGTTAATATCTATAGGAAGGAATAGTTATTTTTGCTGTTTTAGAACATTTTTCTTCTCATATATGTGGAGCTTGTGATACATTTGTAGCCCGGGCTCCGGATTGATTCTTTCCCTCTGCGCTCGGTGAGGTTATTGCTCCGTACTAGCAGTTATTGGTGGCCCTGAGTTATCTCCCGTGTCGGTGGCAGGGTGGATTTACACAAGACGCTGCGTGGTGAGGGTGATCCGTCTTGTGGTGGCCCTGGCATCTTGCAGCTTGTCTACAGCTGTGTCTCTGGCTTTGCTTTACAGTCCAGCGCCGCTTGGAGAATCACCGCTTTGTGACGCCTTTACTGCTCCGATGTCTGACACTTCAGCATCTGCACATTATTCCGCTCCCAAATTGATCTTCTTGGGAAGTTAAAGCAGCCGCTTTGTATTGAGCTGTACATGGAGAAATCATTGGCTTGGCCAGTGAGAATAAATTCACTGTAGACCCTTGAAAGCCGCTGTAAACGAGCGCGAGTCCCATTAGCTCCGGCTGCTGCTTTATTTGGTCTGGTTTTTTTTCCTGGTATTGTTCATTGTATGGGCTGTAGGTAACTTTCCTTAGACTTTCCTTAGACGAAAGCTTCTGTGCAAAAAGACTTGTATCCGTGTTGTTCCTTTTGATGTATTTATGTTCTGTATGTTACTATATCTATGTACCTGTGCATACATACTAGATATTATTTATCTTCTTGTATATTATTTATAGAAACATCCCCAGAAGCGGCACTGACTGTTTTAAAAGAAAGTTCTTAAACTTCATTCACACTTGCACTTCTGTCCTCCTCGGGAATATAATGGAAACAACACGTATGTCGGGCAGAGGAGGCAGCGGAGTATAAAGAGGTCCATACATTTGGGGAGCTGCGTTGTAGCAAACACAAAAAAGTTTGAGATATTTACAGAATTTGCAATGAAGCCTCTGCTTCTTAAAAACAAATCTCCTGCTTATATCATGGTCCAGGCAAGAATAGCAGTGCTCCTGGTGTTTAGGCCATGTCTTGGGTACACCAACCACCTTATTAGCATACAGATTAAATTGGGGATTTCTCAAAAATGTTGGAATAGACAAAGGAAATGTAGCTATTTTTGATAGCACAGTGCATTTTTATGCAAAATACTATTAATCTGTTTGTTATGCTTGGAGAGGTGGTAGATTGAAGTGACTTAAAGGGAGACTCTGGTATTATTTTATTTATGCATTATAATCTCTAATTAATATTTCAGGTAAAGCTCTACTAACTATGTGGTACTCCAAATTTGGCAGAAACCACACTTGGTTTCACAGTCCTATCGAGATTCAGTCATCTAGGTCCTTATAGAGATGGAAGGCTGGTAGAGCTACCAATGCTGCAGGATACAATGGTAGGATCACTTACACTACTTTACATTTACTGATTTTGTAGAGTACAAATGAGGTAAAGGTAGTCATCCCTCGAAGAGGGGGTGTTCTACACAAACCTTCATACATACATTCATTCATACATTCATTCATGCATTCATTCATGCATTCATTCATGCATTCATTCATTCATGCATTCATCCATTCATTCATTCATTCATTCATTCATACATACATACATACATACATACATACATACATACATACATACATACATACATACATACATACTAATTGTACAGTGAATGTGGTTGTGCCAATGGTGGATAATACAGGTTGTTTGGGTGGCAGCCCAAGGCCCAAGCCACAAAATTTTATACTAAGAAGGGCCTTGACCCATGAAATTCTTGTAACCTTCTCCTGCTCTCAATTTACATTGAGCCACTTCAGGACCTTAGAAGGTCCTCCAAAGATCCTGAAACCATAAATTGAAAGAGACTCTTCCTCAATTTCCCAAGAAGCTGATTCTACTACCATATGTAGGAAGTGAATTCTGAACCTTTATGGGCTATAATATTCATACAGCCCAGCACCCATGGCAGTCAGTCTGCCCCTGGGCTGTGCAAGGATTCAGCGGTCTATATGTTTTGAGGATGAAAGCTACTTCTTGTGGCGCGGCTGGGGGTCAGGGTCAGTGTATGGAACTTTTTATCCAATGGGACATGAGCGATAGCGTTGTGACGGAAATTTTAGTTTTCTTGTTTTGGTTTTTCCCTTTAAATTCCCTCTGACCTTTTTTGTCCAAAATTTTAGAAATGGCAAACAGCGGCCGCTATGACGTGAAGTGTCGTGGGGCGGTCGCCCGTTCTGGGATGTCACCACATTAGCGCTCGCTCTTTAAACCGAGGGATTAGAAGATTTGTATTCTCCGCATTCTCGGCAGGTTCTAATGTTAACGTGGTCATTAGGAGATGATGAGATTGTAAAATGAGGCTGCAAATGCCTCATACAGTTTAATTCTACGTCTGTGTTATTTGGTTTTATTTTCGGTAGCTTGGCAATCAATATTCCCCATAGCTTGGTCAATACACGCCCCGTGCTTTCATCTCTTCTGGATCTTGCATATATTTTCTTCACTTTTTTTTTCCCCTCTTCTTCTTGTTTTAGCAGAACACAGTGCAAATTCCATCTTGTTTTCTGGGTGCGTGAGATTGTTACCAGCCTTGTTTCTCATTCAGGTCCTTGTACTAAATCATTACTGCCGTGTGAAGCCAAGTGTATCACATTTTCATTTAGTTATTTATCAGACTATCCAGGAGCAGAGATGCAAATACGTTTCCTCCATTTGTGCAATCTAGTTGATCTTAATGTTTTAAGTCAGGCTGAATGCTGTTTAACACGTAGATTCTTGCTCCTGTCTTTCAGCTTTGTGTAAACCCGAGCGTTTTTATTTATTTTTTTTCATTCCTTTTATTAAAGTTTTTGTTGCTTTTTGGCTTCAGACGTGAAGAGCTCCTGTACTCGGGGCTAGGAATATATTTTGGTAGTCACATCTTGCACCTCTGGGTCTGGTCTTTATCACTATGAACCTATTACATTTTCATAGCTAGCTGACCGTGGAGAAAAAAAAAAATGATAGAGCCCGCAGTGAGGCTCATTCACATCTGCGCTAGGTTTCTGTTATGAATTCATCCGTTTGTTTAAGGTTTTATTTTGTTTTGTTTTTTTTTGTTTTTAAGTAATGAGTTTCTAACCGCTGCTTCACTGTTTGTTTTATTTCATTTTAGTGTCTGCTACTTTAACTGATAATTTTCTACAAATCCATTAACCCCTTGGTGACCAGGCCCTTTTTTTGTTTTTGTATTTTAATTTTTCACCCTTTATTTTTTATTTTTTTTTTTTTTTTACACTCACTTGGAACTTTTCTATATCTCAAAGTAAAAAGCTGTGCGAGATCTTGTTTTCTGCACTTGCACTGCATAATGTTGGCATTTAATATTCCATGCCGTGTACTGGGAAGCGGGGAAAAAAATCCAAATGCAGTGAAATTAGTAAAAAAAATAAATAAATAAAAATTTCTTTATGACGTTCACTGAGCGCAGTAAATGACTTGTCTCCTATATTCTTTGTGTCGGTACGATAATGGGAATACTAAGTTTATATAGGTTTTTATGTTTTCATACATTTCCGAAAATGAAAACTTCCTGTACAAAAACAAATTCTTCATTTTGTCATCTTCTGGTGCTAGTAACTTTTACATACTTCACTATATGGAGCTGTGTGTTTTTTGCGAGATGAGATGAATTTTTCAATGCTACCATTTTGAGAACTCTACTGGCTTTTGATCACTTTTTGTTACATTTTTTTATAAGTTGCAAAATGTCGAAAAAGTGGCATTTTCAACTTTGGGAGCTATTTTCTGTTACTGGGTTAAATGCCAGGAATAACTGTTTTTATATTTTTATTATATTCATCCAAGACCTCCCATACACATTAATTCTCCCAAACCAGGTGTCCTCTGGTAACTCTTACATGATTTAAAAAAAAAAAAAAATTAAAGCCCTATCTGTCCAACTTTTGGGAAGCAATTCCTCCATACACATTGGTTGATTGGTTGATTGTCCGGCCCTGACAAATCTCATTATTATTAAGTATCAGAAAAACTTGCAGTTAGGACCCTAAATCAACTGCAGGTCCTTAAGAACCTATGGTTTAGGGTCCCAAATTGACCTGTATATAAGCTTTGTGTGGTGTCAATAAAGATAAAAAAAAACCTTTTTATACTTACCTGGATTGGACTCGCATCTTCAGATCCTGCACCAGCACCTCCTCTTGCAATGCGGGAAGTGAAGCCGGGACAGTACACCGCACCTACAGGCTTGCACAGGTTTTTTTTTTGTTAATCAATCGCTAAAAAAACATTCACTGGTCTATAAGGACTGGTTGGTGATTTAGTGTCCCAAATCGCCCTGACAGGTTCCCTTGAGTTGCAGTACCAGGCACCATCTATCGGAGGCGCTGCTTCTGAGATAAAGCCATCTCTTAATTAGCCTGTCTTGCCCCTTTTTATGATTCATGATTCATCAGTTTCACTTCCCATCGAACAGTTGATTAAAAATGAATCTATAGTGACTTGTTCCCCAGCCCATATCCACGAAAAACCAGGAAATGGCAGCACATCAGGAACATAGCAGCAATTATATCATATATCCTAAAAGGCCACAATAAGAGATCAACTTCAATCAATAATAGAATGTTAATGTAATATAATTGTTTAATTAAGTGTTCGTTAATATAGTTATCAGGGATGTAAAATGTAGAGTTCGGTATTTGTCTATTAAGAAAGCTGAAGAACCACTTTATGTGCCAGATCCACTCTAAAATGTGCCCAAAGGTGACGTAAATCTAAAATGTAACACTGTTACTGTGTGATATTTTTAGCACGCACCATTTTTTGCTAGTCTTCCCTCCTGTTGCATTGAACTTGGCAGCGACTTTTAGCAACTATGATGTCTACTATACAGAGGGACCCATAGAGAAGAGGGACTCAGCAGCATGGAGGATACTATACAGCACTAATTGGCAGTATAGCGAAGAATTCAGGCACTGGTATAACTTAAGATGCTTGTTATTATATGGTTGCACCCAGGCACAGAAGCCTTACAGGGATGGAAAACTTTCAGTTTCTTGGAGTTGTGCTATGAATAGTTCATTATAGTTAGGGGGGCTAGCTACAGGTTTTGCATTGGTGGTAAGCGGCCTGTCAATATAGCGCTAGAAGAAAGTACAACTTTCACCAGAAGCCACAGTCTGTTTCCCCTCTAAAGCTGCTTTCTCCTGCTCCTCTTCTCTCCATAGACCTCTATGGTAAGCAGGTAACCGGATCTCTCTGTAAACAGAACAATGTGAAATGCCAGATAATGATTGTTTTATATGTAGGGGAAGGAATAGTGGCATTTTTGTCCAATGATATATATTGGCAAGTTTCCTATATTTTCTAGTATTTTTATTGGTTTTATGCAATTTCATTGTGTCCATCAGTGGTCTTCATCAAAAACCATTCTTTTTGACGTGGCATGCATATAAACAACGGAGAGATTATTCCAGATAATCCCTTTACACAACTGCTTTGTTATACGTGCCAAGACATTTATTCCCTGTTCCCCTGTGTATAGGAGAACATGGGTCTGACCATGGGTTATTGAAGCACCAGTAGGCATGGGTGACTGGTTCATTTATTCCATTGGTGGGACTTCCAGCTATTCTGTGGATGGGGATAAGTGCTTTGGTGCACATAGCCTCTTAACCAATTTATGTACACACATCTGTACTAGATCTAGTTAAATTTTCAGGTATATATTCCAGGATAGTGGCTGGACTTGCAGCACTGGTGTGCAAGACCTCTTCAATGCACACCTCACTGACTCTCCCCTCTGCTGTAGGCTGTGTAGCAGTATAGTGAAGACCTCTCATACACCCGTTCTCCAAAATGCTTCATGTCCAGCTACAATCCTGGAATATAAATGTATTTTTACACTCCTGTACACACAAAGTTATGGAGACACAGATCTACAAGGCTGCTACCTGACACTGCCAGATGTGTAGGGTCAGAACTTCTGTATATTACTACATGGTAGCCGCAGTAGCTTCTGTTAATTTTTCACTTTTGGTTTCTCCAATAATCTTTAGCTTTTCTATGAGCATCACACAATGTCACGCTGCAGCCTGCTGTCGCTTCTGCTCGGAGCGCTGACAAGGACAAGCCAGTTACGGCTAGTAATATTCTAGAGTCTCGCTCTGTTCTAACCTAGTCCTTTGTTGCAGATGTTATTTTCCAGCCAACCCCGAGTAGATAAACTGTGTCTTGCGGTTTCCGAGAAAAGTAGGAATATGTCAGTTAGTCTCCAGCAGAGTTTATTCCCCGTCCCTTTGACAACAAAAGTATTTTATTTTTTGACCACTTTCATAATCTGCATTAAAGCAGAGATGGAGAGTGACACCTACTGGAGAATATGGGAATCGCTCTTGGTTCTAGAAACCGACTGAAAACGGCAAAGGCTCGGCAGATGTATATAGAGAGATTTGTATTATTCATTGCAATTTCTATATATTTCTCTAATATTTCTCTATATTGTTTTAGAAAAATGTTAAAATCTATGCATCTTTGTAGCCAACACTAAGGCACACATCATTGGACTGCAGATTTTCCTTTTGGATTGTCACTTATTTTGTTTTTTCCTGTGACCTGATCTTTGTATCTCATCCACTAGGGAATATACGGAGTATGAAACTCTAACATATTCTGTAAATCAAGTTATACAACACTGAGCTATTGGAGCACGAATGTTATATAGGTCATAGGAGAAGGTTGTCCCTGTCATTGTCCAATGGGCTTCTTGCTCTTGTGTATTATTCACCACGGCTACAGCATTACTCGTCTTCTAATTATTATAATTGTTTATTATTAATATTTTCATGGATCTTATAACACACTGGTTCTCAACCTTCCTTATGCCACAACCCTTTAATACAGTTCCTCAAGTTGTGGTGACCCCCCCCCTCCCCCCCCCCCCCCAAATTATTTTTGCCATTTTATAACTGTAATTTTTCTACTTTAGTAGTCAGTGATGCCCCACAGTAGCCTGCAGGCACAATGATGCCCCACAGTAGCCTGCAGGCACAATGATGCCCCACAGTAGCCTGCAGGCACAATGATGCCCCACAGTAGCCTGCAGGCACAATGATGCCCCACAGTAGCCTGCAGGCACAATGATGCCCCACAGTAGCCTGCAGGCACAATGATGCCCCACAGTAGCCTGCAGGCACAGCGATGCCACCAGTAACATATAGAAAAGAATTTGAATAAAATATACTTGCCTTGTTCCTCTATGTGCCTTCTCTTTGCTCTTGCCACTTCCGTCACTACGATGCTGGAGCTCTGCCCATGCAACGCGTGATGACCTCATCCGTCTCCCTGGGGCTGGTCATCTTTGGCCATAGGCCCTTGACCCGTTGCGGGAAGACCTGTCCTAATGCGTTGCCTGCTATGACACAGCTTGCGCGCTACCTTTTTGTGTGACCCAAAGGGGTCTCTACTCACAGAACCGCTGATCTAACCGTAGGGGCCAATAGGGTTGTCATCCATCATATCTCCCGTGTGGGAAAACCACCTTTGTTACATGTTACTTTACTGGTTTCTGTTATTGATATTATCCGGATGTGGGGTTCCTGGTCTGTGTCAAAACTAGATTTAATAAAAAATATTATGTTTTTTATTTCTTTTCTTCTCCCATTGGGCAGCCATTTATATAGGTTATTGTATTGTATACTCCTTGTTAAATGAATAGACTGCAAATTCTTGCTTCATTTGGCACCATCCATGCGAATAAACCATAGGCGGCTCTAATTGGGGGGTTTCTTCACTGAGCAGTCATACAGCTTTCATACAGCATAGATAACACTGGGAGGTTTTGTATGTAAGGAACATGGTTTTCTGTTGTATCCAGACGGCGCCTCTTGGTTTGGGGGATCACTATTACTATGATGCACTTTCCTGACATCCTCCAATACTAAACCATTACACAACCTGGGCCGACCAATTCTCAATGGGATCTAATTAGGAATGCGATGCAGTAAAAAGTAAAATTGGCAAAGATGCCAGAAGAATTTGTGTATCTAGAGTATGAAGCGCACCCATCCATAGGCGTTTCGGAGGAGACGGCGCCATTTTATCACTGCGCCAGGAGTATATTAAAGTTCGAATAGCAGCGTTGTTTTTGTCGTCGCAGGTAATGAGTTGTATTTTCTAAGACAATGGAAAGACATCAGTGCACACATTGCGGTGCCACTCACCTATTGAAACCCCATTAGTATAATGACTTCTTGATGTTACATCAATGTGCTTTATTTATAAAATATTGAGCAAATTAAATGGCCTATTGTATGAAGGAGAAGGAGGGAAGCTGCTAAATTACAGGTGTAGCAAACAAAACCATTGATAATTGCATCAATAAATTTTCAGTCCCCTGCTCTGTGCGGAGGAGATATGCGGTGCCTGCCATTAATGCTCACGCTGTGCCGGTAATGTCATTACAAATATATTGCTGGGGTTTTATACTTCTTTATCTGGAGCCCCCTCCATCTTCATGGAGCCGTTACGGTGACTGCTGTGCTCTGCACTAAACTTCTCCAGGAAGAAGAGGTGAATCAAACCTGTCCTTAGCCGTGATGTACGATAAGCTTGAGGATCGGTCACTTGTATTACACCACAATATAGTTGTAAGCCTTTGAAAGTCACCAATGGAGTCTAATATTTGCCTTGTATAGCAAATATCCAATGTACAGCTCACCTGCTTTAGAAACCTTATCAACGCCAGGGGGGAAACATGGCCTTATATTTATCACCTCACAGCAATCTCTTTTGCTTAGGGATTAGGTAATGACATCCACTTTTAGCCTATGTGCAGTTTAGATGAGAAGTGATGAATTATTATATTGTGACCGTCACTTAATGGAAGCCTAACATTTGATTTGATGCATTATGAAGCACACACACCTTGAGACTGCTGTAGCTACACTGATGCAGGATCATATCTTGGTTAATCCCCGAGTTGAGGTGTTTTGCTCAAAAAACAATTCTAACATTCAGGACCCTTGGAAAGCTGGGTCAGGCTGGCTGTCTACATAAACACATTACACACGAGCTTGTCATTACACATGGAGGTTAGTACACAGCAGCTGGGGGATGGTGCAGCAATTGATTATTCTGTCTTCAGGCATAACTCGGGGATTACATCATCCTCTCCTGCAGTGAATAACTCAGGTGCTAGGAGAAGTGCTGAACCAGCCATAGAAGCCACAGAGCTTCATTATCATAATGTTATATCTGTTTTTTCAGCAAAACCACTAAGCACAAGGTTTAGCCAAGATATGCTTCTGCATCAGTGTAGCTACAGCAATCTCAAGGCATGTTTGCTTCATAATGCATCAAATCAAATGGTAGGTTTCTTTTAAGTCTGTTTGCGCTGAAGACATTAAGTACAGAGTTGGTAGGTCCCATATACATTCACGACTGTGACTCTTTTCAAATATAGGACCCCTGTTCTCCTCATCTATGCTGGGGACTCCTAAAGGGGCTGTCCACTTTCAGCAATTAATTGATATTGTGTGCATAAGGAAAAGTTATACAACTTTCCAATATACTTTCTGTATCGATTCCTCATCGTTTTCTAGATCACTGCTTGCTGTCCTGCTATAGATGCTTCCATGTTTACTTCCAGTGGATAGAAATCTGTTCATGGTCTGGGATGGACATGCAGATGCACGCCTCGTTATAACACACAGCTCTAATTGCTCTCTATGATAGTAACGAGGTGTGTGACCATGGACAGATCTCTATCCACTGGAAGTAAACATAAAAGCTTTCTATATCAGGACAGCAAGCAGAGATCTGGTAAACTATGAAGAATCGATACAGAATATATTGGAAAATTGTGGAAATCGCCTTTAAGAATTCACCTACCCTGATGATGGGTAATGCATTGCCATGGATCCCCTCCCCTATAGTGTCCATATGAAAAGGTCATATATCCAATTCAGTCGTATAGACGTCACAGTCCCGGCCACCCATATGTTGTCTTCTCATGTACCGTTGAGAAAATTCTATTCAGCCATTGAATGAAACTTCTATTTATGACTTTTTAGCCTTTGCTCTATGTATTTCGTAAATCCTGTGCGGTTACAATAAGATCAGTTATGTTTAGAAAATCACAAAATTAAGCAAATGAATAATGTTCTGCAACAAGAGTCTCCGACTCTTATTATAACCGGCTCGGTAGTCATTGGAGAAGAGCTGAATCAATGGATGTGAACCTGGAGAGTAATCTGTGATGCTTTGTGTACTTGTACCACATTGTATGCATATTATACTATCCGACATATCAACCTTGATTTGTATGTTTTTTTTGTTTTTGATTCAATGCACAATAGATGGTAGTAACACAAAATTGCTTTTGTAGTTTACAAGTGTAAAATCTTCAATTGTAATATATCTTTATTACTGTCTATTTTTTATTTTATTTTTTTTCATCAACTCTGTAGTCTATTCAATGTTTAATGGAAATCTACCATCAAAATCCATCATGATAAACCAGGGACACCTGAATTCTTCTTATATTTGTTATCCATGGCCTCCTTTCTTCTAAAAATATTGTTAAAATTATACCAATGAGAAAGAACTGTTCCTCAGGGGGTGTTACCAGAACCCCTCCATGCTGTAACCTCGCAGGCTGTCTCCCCTCCCCCTCTGCTCCCTCAGAACTTCCTCCTCCCTCTACCTGAGATAATCTCACACAGTGGCAGGGGGAAGTGCTCCTGGACAGAGCCATTCATTAGCATTCATTAGCATAATTTAAATGTTTATTTCAGAAGGAAGAAGGCAATCGATAACGAATATAATACGATTACCTGGATCTATGAGGAAGTGTCCCTGGTTTATCATAGTGGATTTTATCATGGTGGATTTCCAGGGAAGGGTGCTCTTGTGTACATGTGTATTGAGTGCAGGAACAAATGTTTGAGGATTTCATGAGTGAAGATCCTTCTCAGTATAAAAATTTGGTGGGTGGTTTGAGTGGTCATGCCCCCACCCCCATAGAAGGTTTTGGGACCCAGGCTAACGCTCAAACCGCCTATATTATAATCTACTACTGACCAGAGCCCCTCCGTGCTGCAGCTTTGCGGGCTGTTACACTGTCTCATACCACCTTCCAGACGCAATACATTTAGGCTAAAAATAAAACCTAAATCCTCAGCTTGAACCCGCCTTTGCTGACGCGTATGAACTTTTCCACTTTCTAGACCTGTTCCTACAGATATACGGTATCTATATTTCCTCATAAATCTGGAATACCTCGTCTGACCGCACGGATTCCATAATATGGATGTGTATCGGTCACTAGATGCAGATGCCGTCGTCTTGTCATCTCCCTTTAATGGAAGACCCCATAACATCTGATAAATATTTGAATACTAGTAATAAAATATTCACTATATTGTACTGGATCTGTTTATTGAAACCTCTCTGTGATCTATTATGAATATTAATGTTGGCCTGGGCAGGATTTTCGTGTTATGTTTTATTTCATCCCGTCGTGGCAGTGTTGTATCTGGAAGACGTCTAGATCCGCTTCCCCTACGTGTTAATGACTCGGCTTTATTTAGAAGTTGTTGGCACACTTTCAGCCTTATTGCCTGTTTGTTGGCACATTAAGCCTCGTGTGCTGTTAACCTGTGGCTCTCCAGTTGTTAGCCAGCGACAACATCCAGCCCGCTGTGCGACTTAATAGAACCGTGATCCACGCGGCTTTTCTTCTACGCAGCATAAGCCCACATGTTCTTGAGAAAAGCCCCAGAGGGATCAATGATTTCTCTCTCCTTTTCTTCCGTGTTCCCTCTGCGGAATGCAAAGCCCTGGTGTAAAATACCCATGTCACAGTGCCATGCCGCAGGAGAGCAATGGAAATGGGCTTCTATATGTGCCGGAGAGTGGGATGTGTGACTGCAAGGGTTAAGTCGTCAGTACCTATAAACTTGCCCGTTTTAGTAACTAATGAACAATTCGGAATTGACAATTGGCTGTTACTATTTATCAGCGGGGGACTCTTGCACATTGCTACACTGTCCAATCAGAGCTCACAGTGGGATTGGACACACCTCTTTGACAAGTGTAGTGACCATGCCTAGATCTAATACATTTCTAGGAATAACAGAGGGACGGCGCGATGCAGGTTCTAAGGAAAGATTATTCAGAATTGTTATGTTAGTGTATCTAGTAAAACTGATATAAAAAATGCATCCGTTTTTGTCCGTTTTTAATTGCGCAAAATCAGAAAAACTGACAAAAACGCATGCGGTTTCAAAAACGATCTGTTTGTTACGATCTGAAAACGCACCAACTAAAAACGGCCTAAAATCGCCATGTGTGACATCACCCTAAGTCAAGAGAGCGGACCTCCTTGTTAAATTCCCCTATGATGACTGATAAATACTAGACAGCACTTGTGGTGGCATAATGGCGCCCACACACATTGCATGTTACGTGCTGAGAATTGTGGCGTAAGGGATTTATCTATAATATAGGCAGTTTGGGCGGTAGCAGGGGGCCCATGGCCAACCAAACACTTGACCACATTTCATACTGAACCTTCATCCATGAAATCCTCGTACATCTGTATGCTCTCAATACACGTGTACACAAGAGTCATTTCAGGACCTTTTAAAGGTCCTCAAAGAGTCATGAAACCACAGATTGAAAGCTGGCAGAAGGGACACATCCTCAAATCTCCAAGACTCTTGTTCTAGTACCATATGTAGGAAGTGATTCCAGACTTGTGGGGGCTATAATATTCATACAGCCCAGGGCCCATGGCAGTCCTAATCCGCCCCAGGGCCAGATATACACTGCAGGAAGTATATAAGATGATGCTTGTAGAAGGACTGCAGAATTTCTGCTGGGGAAATACTCTGCAGCCATTGTGTCCCATGTGCAGACGGCCAACATGTCCCTCGGGGTGGGGGGATAGAGCTTCTAGCATCATGATGCTGCTCGGAGTTCAGTCTGTGAAATGTGACTGCTACGTGGTCAGCGCACGTATACCAATAAGCCGAAAGACGCCTTTCACGTCCTGGGTTTAAAACCAATATATGAGTCTGTTCTTATGTGTTCGGGTCTCCACCCATACAATGTAATGTAACGTATAAAGGTCTGCAGTATAAGATTGCGCTGTACAGGGAAATGTCATATTACGTGTACATAATGATGATCCTACACTTTGCTCTCTTCTTATGCTTGAAGAATTTCTATAACTTTGTGTGGGTGATGACCCGCATGTTTATGTGTGGTTCTGATGTCAAGATGACACTAACTAACGTCAGTGTTGTGTTTCATTGCAGAGTGCGGCGGCTGCGCCCAGTCCTGTTTTGGGAAACATGCCCCCAGGGGATGGGATGCCAGTGGGTCCAGTCCCTCCTGGATTCTTTCAGGTATGTGCAGACTAAACATCAACACCGAGGCGGCTGCCTGCAGACTCCTCACTCCATGCTGCGTGTGATCAGCTCCCTCTTATCCATCACCCTATACTAACCTCATCCACCTCATATTATGCTACTTGTAAAGCTCATTCAGACGTGATCTATAGGGTGTCACTGCACCAAGTCAGTGGCGCCAAATATTCCATACCATAGGTAACAGCCTATAACCTCGTACATTATGTCAGAATGAGAATCTTTCATATAGATATTTTCCAATAGCCACTGGTTGTACATAGTGTTTACTTGTGTGTGTGTGTGTGTGTATATATATATATATATATATATATATATATATATATATATATATATATATATATATATATATATATAATATGTGTGTGTGTATTATTGTAGCATTGCTATTGAATAGCAAGTATAAACGACAATACCTGTCTGATGTCAGGCTACTCTGTTATCATATAACCAGGGGGACTCTTTATTGACAGTACTGACCAATAATTACAGGGACTTTTCAGTGACTTCATTGTTGGTGATGCTGATCGCGCCTCCATCCTATTTTATTGCCCAATGAGTGCAATTTTTTTCTTCACCTTCCTAAAACTATCTAGGACCAAAGGAGGGGTGTGAAGCTGCACGGCAATTAGTAATCTGTTTTAGCACAACACAAATTTAGGGGAAAACAAACAAACTTGCCTACTTTTCCAGAACTTTTTGTAAGCAAGTCACAGTTCTGGAATAGTAAGTTCTCGTTTGGCGGGATCTAATGTAATTTTGGTACTTTGTGAAAAAGGAGCATAACCAGTATGTTCAGCGCCCACACCCCAAAAGGACCCTGCTTTCTTATTTTATAATGATGAAATCACTTTTGTAGTCTTGAGCTTCTTGTAATGAGCCGTGCTCCAATGTCATCATTCTGGGACCAGATTTTGTCACTAAAAGTTTTCTTTAATGACGGCACGCAGAGATCTTAAACTTGACTTGACTCAAGCAAAATATGACTCGTCTCTGCCCATTTTCATATGACTTTGGAGTTTGTTTGTATTTTTAAATAAATAAATGGTTGAGATTTGCAGGGAATTCTTGAAAGAGCATCCACTGAGAGGGTGGTGAAGGGGTACAATCTGGTGACAGACTCCCTTTAGACTCTTTACATCAGACATTCAAAAAAACTCTAATGACCCAATCGTGAGAACCTGCAGGTCCACCCAAATGAAGAACATAATGTCCTGACAAAGGCTACAGCTTGTCTGGCCAGGACACGTCGCATGAAGAATGGCGAGATCCAGTCCTACTATTTATATAAGCAGAACAATTGATTCAGACTTCATACGGAGCGCTCAGACGCTCTTCATTCTGCTCCGTCATGTGGCGCGGATGCATTTTATTTTTGAACCATGTTTTTCTGCCAGTCTGTTCCTGACGCATAGGAAATGTCTGTTCTAGATTATTAGGATTCACCTTGTCACAGGGAGAAAAAAAAATCTCTGACTATAGCTAAAGGCCAATTCTCTCAAATAACTGGTGTTGGTGGCAAGAATTTTTCACAAAGTGTCCCCGTCACCCATAAACTTTTTTTTTTTTTTTTTTAAGAGCAAATTCCACATTCACTGATGATGACCAAGAAACTTGCACAGCACAGCTACATTAGGGAAAAGGAGCTTGGCTGCAATACTACACACAACCTGTGCACCAGTGTGGCGCTATTTTGCCATGAAAGTTGTTTTATTTTCCCAACCCTTTTGTTTCAGCCACCTAACAGATGATCTAATGCATGTGATAGAAGGCCAAGGAGATTTTTTTAAGTATTTCAGTGCTTATTTATAAATATAAGATCCCATTTTTAGCTGTGAAGTCATTGATGTATAGGGGGGGATAATGCCACCAGATTAGGGGATGAAATGTCCTTTCTAGAATTTCAACGTCACCCATCTCCCCAAAATTTATTTAAAAATGAGTTTTATTTTGCCTGAGGCTGCAGGGGGAGAGTCACTTCAGACACCCCTATCTTCGGTTTTATAGTACTTATAGATAGACTTTTGCTGTGATATTAAAGATAAGAATCTCATCTTTCAGATCCCATCAGTCTTATGGTCCTTATGTGAGCTACAGAACCAGCAATGGAGGCATTTAAAGGGAACCTGTCACTTCTGTAAAGCCCCATAAGCCTTAAACAGTAACTTATTCATTGATATGTATGTGTCTAATAGCTGCTAGTATGAATGCTGTAAATACTTTTATTCTTCTCTGGTGTAGCAGATATCCAGTCAAGGAGGCGGGAAGTTCAGTTTTCCAGTCAAGGTTGTCACCTGTCACTTCAGTGTCACCCAGTGAAGCTGACTGGAGACACACATGGCCCCCTCCCATCTATTCCTCACCCTGCCATATGCCTCCTTACTATTCAGCAGTTCATGTGATGTGACCGGGGTGATGTCAACTGCTCACATGAAATCACAGAATGCCTCCATGGACTTCTACACCTCTCCATCCTCCATGGAAACCAGCTGTGATTTCATGCGATCAGATACATACATGGCTTCCAAAAAACCAGCAAAAATCCAGCACTCAACGGTGGCGTATAAAAATCTGTTCCTTTATTCTTTAAAACAGGCTTGATATGTTGTACATGTGTATACATCGCAACAAAATGATTGAATACATGCATGGGGTACATTTTGCACATATGTAAAGGGTATAGGACCTTAGATGACCTCACCCTGGTCACAGGACATGAATGTAACACAAGGCACCATTTAAAAAATATTGACACGATATTTCCCATCTTTTATATAGAGCTTTGCACGTCTGTAGTTCAATATTAGCAGACGGATCCTAAGTACAAGGAGGCAGAGCAGTGATTTGAAGAAACACAGAGATGGTGGTTCATTGGGATCTTGGGAGAGGAGAAGTCAAGAAGGCAAATTTGCATATCAGAATATGGCTGTAATTAAGGCAGAGTTGCCCACTTTTACGAACACTAAGACAAACTGCACTACTATCATGCTGCGGGCAACACATTCATGACAATCGGTTCTTGTGCGGCACATTTGTGTCGTACTTGCTGACATAAATGTGGCGGGCAGTGCGAATATGCACCTGAACACCCTTTGCTTTGCACAGAGTTGTGTCACAGAGGGCACAGTGCAGCCGCTACACAATACTAGCGCGGACAGTTCATAAATACATGTGCAACCAGTTTGACTGGATGGGAAAGCTCTCCCGCCTCCTTGACTGGATGGGAAAGCTCTCCCGCCTCCTTGACTGGATGGGAAAGCTCTCCCGCCTCCTTGACTGGATGGGAAAGCTCTCCCGCCTCCTTGACTGGATGGGAAAGCTCTCCCGCCTCCTTGACTGGATGGGAAAGCTCTCCCGCCTCCTTGACTGGATGGGAAAGCTCTCCCGCCTCCTTGACTGGATGGGAAAGCTCTCCCGCCTCCTTGACTGGATGGGAAAGCTCTCCCGCCTCCTTGACTGGATGGGAAAGCTCTCCCGCCTCCTTGACTGGATGGGAAAGCTCTCCCGCCTCCTTGACTGGATGGGAAAGCTCTCCCGCCTCCTTGACTGGATGGGAAAGCTCTCCCGCCTCCTTGACTGGATGGGAAAGCTCTCCCGCCTCCTTGACTGGATGGGAAAGCTCTCCCGCCTCCTTGACTGGATGGGAAAGCTCTCCCGCCTCCTTGACTGGATGGGAAAGCTCTCCCGCCTCCTTGACTGGATGGGAAAGCTCTCCCGCCTCCTTGACTGGATGGGAAAGCTCTCCCGCCTCCTTGACTGGAAAAAATGAAAGAGAAGAAGAATAAAAGTTGTTTTTGTCACACATCAGCAACGCAGAGTAACAGAATTAGGATGACTGTGCAGGTACTGCAGGCATTTTTTTTAGCTGATCGGAGGTGACAGTATCCCTTTAAAGAAATGGGCAGTAACTGGATCTTAATCTGAGTACCAAATTTTTAACTATATGACCCTTCAAGTAGTAGGGACAAGCTATTGACATCAGCCTTTCCACTTTTTGGGAGATCCGTGAAACTGGATGACACACGGATGTGGAGGATTACACACTGATGATACACGAACTGCAAAAACTAATAACTAATTCATTGTGTCTGAATCAAGAAAAGGTCATATACATGTATCCTAAGGACCAGGGTAGAGGAGGGAATGCTGGAAATGATGATGTTATCTGAGGACCCATACAGTGTCCTGTAACATTTCAGTATATTGTCCCGGTAGACCTTCAGCCATGATTTGTCCACATGCCTAAAGCAATCAGCACACGTTGGGGAATTCCTCTACATGACCGTTTTCATCGGCTTTTGATTTTCTGTGAATTGTTGGGGTGGATCTGGATTTGCAACCTGAAACAATGTCATGTCCAGGTGCTGGCTCTCAATCAAAGGTAATTTACGTGATATAGTGCCAGCTGCTAACACTTGTTAGCGCCCCCTTAATGGCAGTTAACGAGCACTGAATGACAAGTTATATTGTCTATGAGCGTTGTTAGTGCCGATACCATCCGCTGCTTTCTTGGGGATCATGATGTCCTACCACCGGCAGGTTTCCCTCTTCTCTTGATGGCCCATTTAGCCCTCGATAGGACTCGGGATAGATCGGATCTGGTTACATTTCTTCCTGTACCTCCTCAATAATTGTCATTCGCTCCCGGTCTAGAAGGGAACTAGTATTTAAATATTTAGGTGTCTCTGTTAACTCCTCTGCTCAGCGTGACAGGAGCCTCACTTATTACCTTTTTATGAGCCAATTCAGAGAACGTAGCAATTAACGTATCATCGTCTCCGGCAGACATGATTGACAGCTCTTCCTTTAATGATGGCTATTTCCGAACACACGCGGCTTACATACTAGAAAGCCTGAAGGAGAAACCTAGCTAATGTTACGTTAAGCCTAAAGTACCGAGCTCTCCGGCTCATCCCCGACCCCACCGTCCCCTCCTGTCATGGTTATTCTCTCAAGTTATAAAATGTTCAGCGTCAAGCAGATTGTGTTTTATGCTCATTACCGTAACATTAAACTCCTAAAGATCTTTTAAAAATCTGCAAAAAAATATCTGCTGTAATTTCACAGACTCTCTAAAGGAAAATAGACGGATAAAAATCAACATGGTAACGTACAGATTTAGCGGGAACAGTTCCAAGCCATCAAGTTTGGGGCCAATTTCTAGAAAGTATAGCGGCTCATGGGTGTGCAGCCTGTGCCAATGCTGCTGTCTCCTTATATGACATCGCCGCCACCTAGTGGACAGTTTAATGGGAGACAAGTGTTTGGCAGGTGAAATGCAAGGCCTGGATAAATGTCATTTGGATATTCAGCAATGTTTGGATAGTTTTCTCACAAGGATGGTAGGTTGTGCATGAATAGTTATAATGATGTGATGTGAAATCTTTGGGTTTTTTTTAGAAGCTCTGAAGTCTGCAGTATGTATGTGCAAATTACTAATCCACACTGTGTTAGTGGACGTACACCTAGCTGCTACAACTCCCCTCTCCTTTTTCCATAGAGCTTCATTTTAATCTGACTCAACACTTGCTAGCAAGATGGAATTCAGCAGATAGTAAAAAGTTTGGATTATAATATGCGATCTCTCATTCCCCGGTCATGATCAGTGCGGGACCCCAATGGGGCAGGCGCAAGTTCACAGCTTTAGCCTAGGTGTTAAAGGCATGGCATGCAGTACTCTCTTCACTTGAAAGACCCTTGTTTTTCTGATCGGATAGGGCCCAAGAGTAGGGAGCACTTAAAAGGGTCAAACCAACTTAGTAAGGTGCCCTCTATCCACATATAGGGTAATAAGGTTATTGGTGAGGAGCTGACTCTACCAGGATATCAACCAATCATGAGAAGAGGACCCAGAAAACAGGGCTCCCATTGTTACAAATTCATGGAGCCATAGGTCGAGTATGTGTCCTGCCTCTCCATTTATTGGTATGAGAGTGAGGAAAGCAGTCGAGTGATGTTCCTATAGAATTGAATGGAGCAGCAGGAAACTGCTGCTTCGTCCATTACGGAGAACAGGACCCCAAACTCTACATTGCTGAGGGGGCCCAGGAGTTGGAACCTCACTCCACCCCAAAGTTATTAAGTCTTTAAATTCCCTCTACTCCCTACCAGTTGAATAGAGCAGTGATCACACTTGTCTGCGTTTACTCTGTGTCAACTATTTGGTCAGTCCTATAGACTCCTTTGTGTAGAACGTGATAGATGGCCCATTAAAACAGGGGAACTGGACCTCCACTCATCAGAAACATTGTTGATCTGGTCAGTAATTTCACGTTGAAGGGTTTAGAGCTGTTTTTTATGATGACGGCATCTCTCTAAACAGAGAGTTTCTATGGTGCTGGAGCTATGTCTGGTGCTGCGGGTCCTAAGTGGGTATAACAGTAGAGAGATGCTTTGTAATGTGCAATACTTGTCACAATAATCTGCTTAGGAAATCCTATAGGAATTTACCTGTAATTGACAACCATTCATTAATTTGTCACATGACTAGTCAGTAGACAGATTTTTTTTTTTAAAGGTTTTTATGGGTTCACTATTGGAAAAACCTAGTAAAAGCAGAGTAATATCAGTTCTTTATATTGGTTTTACTAAGAGAGAAGCCGTATGTCTGCAGAAGACGTAGGGGCAGAGGTTCTCATTCATTTCTGTCTATTTAAAATGAGCAGCTTTTGGTAAATAATCTCAGTTGAGAAATGTAGTGCGTGACCGGGGGTATATATAACCCGAAATAAAAATGAAACTCTATATTTCATACTAAAAAATAAGCGACAAGGTTAAAAATAAGGGGAAATGGAGCAATGTTTTTATATGGGTCTGCACTGCCACCTAGTGGAATGAAGTCGTCATTGGAAGACAACAGGGGGAAAAAAAATGTGAAAAAATTGGTGAAAGTAAAAATCGTGTTAATATTCATCATATTATTCAGTTGGGAACATTTCCTACAGTCTCAAATTAGATTTAAGCTGCCATTTTATAATTGAAATTTTTGTATTGATGGGGACTGAGTGTTCTTCTGTTTGCTTGACCAGACTTGTTCATTACAGATTTATAGACACTGGACACATTATCATTTTCAATCAACTATCAAACTGTTTCTGATCCTACCTGATCATAAAGATGGAATTAAAGGGGTATTCTAGGTTTAAGAAATTAATCACCTATGGGGATCAATTTCATATAAGCAGGGTTAGGACACCCATGATACAGGTGTGTCCTTCATTACCGTATACTATGTGTGCTGCAAGATGAACCGCTTTAAAAACAAAAAAAACACCCTAATTTTGTGATGCTTTGTCACTATATGTGTATAGGCCACCTGGTGGTTGTGATGTAAACTGCAGCCTCTCAAGGGTAATTTCCTGGTACTAACGATAAAGTCCCTGTCTAATTCTTTCCATGATCTCATTACCCTCTAGGGTCCTCCAGGTTCACAGTCATCACCACACGCACATCACCTACCTCACAACCTCAGCAGTTCCATGATAGGACCCCACGGTCAGGTAGGAAGTCACATAGCGTTTCTTTTTGTTTGGCAGGAGAGGATGCAGTCCAGTGCAGGAGCCAGGTTACCAACCGTTTCATTTTTATTTTGTATTGTTTTGATTTAATTTGTTTTTGTCTGTGTTTTATTTAATTTAAATCTGTGTTCTGAAAGGTTAAAGGGGCTGTTCCAAATTTTGATTGTGATGACAAACTGATCAGTAGCGGTGCAACTGCGGGGTGAGTCCAACCAGATCACAGAAATCTGGAATTCAGGGGTCCTGTTCTCACTAATTGATGGAGCGGCCAGTTGAGCTTGTGTCCTGCTCCTCCTTTCTATAATGTGGGAGTGTCAGACTCTTTAAGTGTAGGAGATAGCTGAGCGCTGTGCTCTGCATTTTCCAACACTCCCATACTATAAAATGCACATGCTTGACCTGTCTCTCCATCTGTAAGTGGCAACAGGGCCCCTTATTTCCAAATAGCTGGGAATCCCATTCTCATGATCACTGGGGGAAAGGGGCACCAAGTTGAGCCTCTTACCTTAGGCAGCAAAACGGCGGAAAGCAACATGGGCGTAGTCACCTGCTACAAAGCAGGACCAAACTCTTAAAAATAGTGTCTCTTCACACCTGATGTCAGTATAGGTGTGAGACACAGTACTAAAAAATAACCTGATGTATTTGTACTGGATGCGTTGTAGGGGGCGCAGTTTTATAACCCACTGCAGGCAGCAGAGAGTTTTAGGTTCACCCCTGACTGAGAGTCCTAGCAGTCTATCTTTACTGATCAGATGTTATCCCATAATTTGCAAACTTGGTACAATCCCTTTAATCACATTTTAAATAGAAAATGTTGCTTTTTTATCTTGTTTTAGCCTTTATCATTTAAGGGGACCCCCACCCGTCCTGCTCAGTTTTTTTACTTATGACCTTATGACATATCCTCAGTCTTCTCAAGTCAATACACGCCAACCCAAGGGAATATATAAAGGTGTACATCCAAACCTCAATAGCGAGTAAGAATAACACTAGTCAGGTCCGGGGAACACTCCGGCTCTCTCAGGGAGGGTTCTTTGACCTTCAAGACCCAGGCAAAACAATGTCTAAAATGGAAGATTAAGAAAAAGATTTCTATGCTTTTGGAACTAAATGAACTAGAAAGTAGGCAACTTTTTAATAATTCATTAATTCTTTGTTTTTAATGTACTTGCTTATTGCTACACATTTCATAATAAAAATAGTGTCTGTTAAAAGCACAATGCAAGCAAAACACATTATTGAGAACTGCAGCAAGGATATATTAGTAGCTGCCAAGTAACTAAGGGGGGAAGGGACTGTGCTGTGCTCAGTGAAGAGATCCCACACACCAGTGCATCCTTTGCTACCAATCCAGCTACAATCCTGGAATATAAATGCATTTTAGCAGTTCTGCTGCTACTAACACAAGCAAAGGTAGGATTTCCCAGCTCTCCATGGCCCGTACCAAATACTCTCTGTAACTTTATATGTTCAAAATTGCAGGTGGATTCCTTTTAAATAGAACTGAGCCGCCAATAGACAAAGTGACGGATGTATGTGTCATCACTGTAGAGTAACGGCTCCAAATCACCACCCAATGATAGATGATCAACTTTTCTAAACCAGAAGGCTCCATGCACAGGTCCAGGAGAGGCGGCCGTGAGCTAGCCACAAAGATGGCCATAGCCGTGTATTGTCCACATACGATGCATCTATGTCCGAGCCTTGGGGAGCTCCATTCCTATTCCTGCCCTGGAGTGGCCACTCTGCTCGCTATGGAGAAGGGTGGAGTAAGTGGCACTCGCGCTTTCCCTATCCTCCCATCTTGTGACTGCTACGAATGTTCGTAGGAAATGGCCTTGGGGATATAAACAAAAAGCATATTTTGCCTAGCACATCAAGATGGATGTAACTGTAGAGGGAGCAGTGTTCGATAAGATCCCTTGGTGTTATTTGAGGACACCTGTAGTAAAAAATAAACGTGTCATTTGGGAGGCTGGCCCTCTGCCCGTCTACCGTATCGCTTATATAATTAGAAGGTAATGCTTTTTGCCTAAAAGATAGTCTTAGAAATCCATTTTTACTCCTTCCATTCATACCGTTGTTTATGCTAGCAGCAGTGCGTCTGGAGAACGCGCTCAAGTCATTGTAGTAATATAGCAGTGTGGCACGCAGGGGGTTTTATGTGCTTTGTGTCCCTTAGGAAGCAAATAACACGGTGCATAAAGATAAATGACTTGTGGACAAACGCCGTAAAGTATAGTCTTCTGCTGTAATGGTAGAAGTATGGACTCCAACCACATAGTTATTCTCGTTTTATAAAATGTAAGATGATGGGTGGGAGGGCAGCTACTGTACACTTGTGTCTATGACGCATCTCACCTTTATAAAACCAGCGTCTGGGTACAATCAGCAGAAATGTTAACAATGATTGTATGTAGTCCATGGCAAACGGTGGAGACTGCTCCTCAAAGTCAGCCGGATACATAGCTGAAAGTGTGGGTAACCCCCTCCCCGGGATTCATCATGTCCTACGTCTACACTTAATAGCCATACACCAGACATTCACGTGGATTGTGCATTTTTAGAAAAATTATTTTACACTCTCCTATTTCGGGTCAAAACGAGTTAATCAAAGCTCATGGACCTTGTCCATAAAATGATTTAAAGAGTGGCATCCATTAAAGGAAATCATCAAAATCCATCATGATAAACCAGGGCCATTTACTCCAGGCACAGTGACTGCCGTAATGTTCTTATATTTGTTATCCATGGCCTCCTTCCTTCTAAAATCAAATATTAGAATTATCCTAATGAGAAAGAAGGATTCCTTGGGGGTCATTACCAGAGCCCCTCCAAGCTGAGTTCTGATTGGTTGCCATGAGCTATGTGATGCAGTGAGGTCATAGGACTGAGCCCAGAATACCCACTAGACCGGGCTCAGCAGCTTCTATCCACATCTTCTCCTCAGTCTTGGTAGTCCTGGTATAAGTTCAATTTGGTTATTTTTAGGTGGAGCAGCTCTGTACGTTATTCTTGGTTTTTGTACAGTTTGACAAATCCATTCATATCAAAATTTGGCCTCTTCTAACCAGGAAGAGATGACCATGAGAACAGAACCATTAAAGGGATATTCCCACATAATATTGCTAGAATAGGTCAAGGAGCTACATTGCTATTCTACAACATTTATAATAATCTATAAGTTCATCCCAAAAAGGTTTGACTTAATATCTATAATTGCAATATTTTTTATTTTTATTTTTAGCCTTTCATGTCTCCTCGATATCCAGGTGGTCCAAGGCCCCCATTAAGAATACCCAATCAGGTAACTGCAACATAAACTCCTCACTCCTTTTGTTCCATTATTTGTATTTGTCCCCTATAAGTTGTAAGGCGCTACAGAATATGATGGCGCTATAGAAATAAAGATGATTATTACAGTCATATCCTTTATCCTTGTGGTCCTCCTTCTATAAAAAGTGTATTCATCTCTCTAGGGACTGGGAGGTGTTCCTGGAAGCCAGACACTACTTCCCACTGGTATGGATCCCTCAAGGCAACAAGGTAATAGGGATAGGTCTGAGCTGGGACAGTCTGAAAAGTTTTTAACCTCTGGCTTTAACATTTGACACAAGTTTTATTTGATCAGTTGTAGCTCAGTTGGGGTCTGGTATATGACACCTCCACTGATGAGTGCTGCTCCCATTCGATTGAATGGGGCTAAGTTGCAATACCAAGCACAGACACTATACAATGTACAGCGCTGTGCTTGGTAGACTATAAAGAAGCCACCGCTCTATCAGCTTCAAATCTGATATTGAACTCCTATCCTAATGATATCCCAAAAAGTTCTGTAAGACTCGGTTACGTTTGACCCCTTGGCACCCCAAGCCCGAAACCTCTGGTAATATCATTGGGAGATATTTGCATTAAAGTCATCCATCAGGCGTGCGCCAGCATCACTGGAGATTGTTGTCCCAGTGCTCAGCAAGTTGATGGGTATAATAATGAAATCTTTGTCATTGCTTTCGGTGCAGAATGTAAGTCACGTTATCGTTCAGTCACCATTTTGCTGGGTCATCTCTATCCAAGGTGATGATTCTGCTAGCTACTGCAAGAACTACTGCATTTCCTAATCTGACATTCAGTGTAAATGTGATCTGTCTTCACACGGATGGAGTCTATCAAATTATATGTTATAATGCTTTACCCTTTTATGTGTACCCCAGGGCATCCAAACATGGGCGGGCCAATGCAGAGAATGAGTGGCCCCCGAGGAATGGTGCCTCTAGGCCCTCAGGTATGTAAGCTTGGTTTTACTATTTTCAGCTGGAATTTGTCCATTTTTTGTGTGATGGTTAATCTGGCCTTACAGCATGGATAGCCGTCCATGGATAGCCATCCACAGCACTACCAAACTTCTGGTATTCTCCTAAATCAGTGGAGATCAGACTCCATGGAGTGGAAGAAATAGCGGAAGGAGCAAAACAATTTATCTACAGTGTAAGGCTGCATTCAAACAAACATATGCCGGGCGGTCACAGCCGCGATGGAGAGGAGTAGGGGGTGACCCCTCCCTTCTCCATAGAGATGCACATTGTACGGCCCATAAGACTGGGAAAGATAGGACATGTCCTCTCTTTTTCCTGTGTATGGAGCTGTACGGTGCCGGACATACAAACGTCCCCCGTATGTTTGTGTGAATGTAGCCTAAGCCCGAATATCTCCGCCCGTGCCATAGAGATGTATAGAGCAGCACGGCATGTGTGACCAGCTGCACTATTCATTTGGTAGGTACAATGGGGACCCCCTTTCTCGTGATCTACGTGGAATTCCCACCACTGGGGCCTCTACCAATATTTTTGAGTTTTCTCAGGTTGAACAAAGAAATAGGCATGTTGAAATTCTGCATACCCCACTTAAGAAGCATTAAAGGGTCAGCTAGTCCTCCTGAAATCTGCAGGTTTAGGCAACATTATATACCCGTTTAATATGTACCAAAAATGCACCGAAATGTAATGCTTCTGGTGGCTTTTGTAGATAATGCATTTGTATATTTTGGTATCAGCTGATGCCCTCTTCATTATGTTGTATCAATGGGAATTCCAGAAAATCTTCACAATTCTTTTTTCCACCTTTATAAAGGGAACCCGTAATCAGGATCACACATTTTTTTTACCTAATGACAGGTTCCTTTTTTAAAACTTAAAGAGAACCCGTCATGCAAAATAACCCCCCTAAACTAAATATATTTTCATAAACTGCCATTAGAGAGCATTGCCTCTATCCCTTCATTGTCCCTCTACATGCCTGTAAACCTAAGCAATGAGGTCCTAAAGCTGTATGCAAATGATCTGTGAAATGTCCAATGAAGCATTAGCATATTCAAGCTGTCCACCTTATTCATGAGTGGGAGGCACAGCCACACCCCCAGTGCATGACTGACAGCCTGTATAATGATGTGAGGCTGTATATTTCCTGGTGCTGGTGGCCACGCCCCCTGCAGCCTGTGTGTGTGTATAGGAGAGATACAGCAGCTCCAGGCAGCCATGTTATAGCAGAACATGTCAGATTCATGTGTAGCTGATGTCACATGTGTATTAGGAGGATGCAGCATGTCAGCAGATGCAGCACAGACACTAGCCATGCTTTACTATACATTACACACAGACATGAGCAGGGGGAGGAGAGGGGAGGGGGAACAGGGTTGACATCACTGCCTCTGACCATGTGACCAGCCTCATTTACATGATAAAAAATAGATGATTTTACAATGATTAATGTATGAAATAACTAGATAAAGGCTGGGATGGGATCCTTGTGAGCTGCTCCAACAGGAAGAGGTGACAGGACAAGTGACACAGACCTGATGACAGGTGTCCTTTAAAGGAAACCTACCAGTTAGAATGGCAGGGGTAAGCTGTAAGTACCGAGCACCAGCTCAGGGTGAGCTGGTGCCGGTACTTACTTTCGTTAGTGTTATAAACCGCGGTATCGCACTTTTTAAACTTTAGAGCAGAAGACACTTCGGCGCTGCGTGCGCACGATCGCGCGCTCGTCTACATAGGAAATAACGGAGATGTTGCGCGTGCACGGTCGCAATGGTAGGTTTCCTTTAATCCTAATCTCCTTTTATAATTAACATTAATGCTTCCACTCACTTCTAAAAGTATATAGAACTTTACCCTAGTTCAAGCAAACTTGATCAAGTAAAGAGGGCTTTGGAGTCTTTTGTGTCATCATCGTTATCTTCTCTCTGCTGTGCCAGCTCACGTCTGCGGGATGGAGGATTTGCTTAGAGCTATGGGTCAGATAATGATGCTTTTAAAAGTGGAAGCTGTAATGTTTAATTATAAAAGCAGATTTGGAATTGGTATTAAAAAGGCTATGGAAACCTGTCTTTAAGTGAAAATGTGTGATCCTGATGACAGGTTCCCTTTAAAGAATTCTATTTTTGAAATGGATTACAGTACTATAACATATTGATTTAAGATTGTAAGGTCTTCTACCAACCAGGATGAATGATTAGAAACCAAGCACACCAACATGCTGAGGTGTGTCCCCATTTTTCATTTTCTGCTCTTTTTAGCTTTTTAGGACCTTGTTTTTAAAAAAAGGGTTTTAAAAATGATGCCAATGAACCTGAGGGGCTCTGGCTCTGTAGATGTCAGTGCAGCCTGGGGCTTCTAAGGCTCATTTGCATCATTTTTAAAACCTTTATTTCTTAAAAACAAGGGCATAAGAAGCTACAAGAAGAGTGGCTCCCGCCAGAAGATGGACACAGCAGTATGTCAGTGTGCTTGGTTTACAATCCTTCATCCTGGTGGTGGATGTCCTTTAAAGACCAGTAAATCTGATCTAGAAAGCTCTTTTGGGAAGCTGACTTATGTAACAACATAAAAATCTTCCAACGTGGCGATTCTTGAGATGGTTTTTCTGAAATGATGATTGTGTTATACACTGTATGAGTGACTGAGCACCGGTTGTTGCTGGTTTTGGATGTGTGCGGGGACGGTTTGCTGACGCGTTATAGGGCTGCCATTAATGTCCTAACCTTTCTTTCTCCTTTCCTCTTTGGTTTTGTTTTGCGGTAGTCTGACCCTTGGTTATCATTACAGAGTTACGGAGGAGGGATGCGACCGCCACTGAACGCACTTGGTGGCCCGGGGATGCCTGGAATGAATATGTAAGTGGATGTATGTGTATATTGAGATATATACCACGTTTCAGAATTATCAATAAAATTCTATGTGTGTGGGGGTTATCATGCTATAGGAAACCTGCTTTTCCTATGTATTTACTGAGGAACAAGCCTGCTAGTGTCTATGATGTGATTCTTCAGGTTATAAAACCACATGGAGCCCTTCTAGATGGTCAATGTTGCAAATATGAGACTATAACAAGCTTTTGTGCTGACAATTATCTTTATTTTACTATCCAGGGGTCCCGGTGGTGGAAGACCATGGCCAAACCCTGGCAGTGCAAATTCGGTTAGTATATTGTTATTTGCTAATATCTTTATTGCTTTTAAGTACTTTTCATCTTATAAATTGCCTGACGTCACTGTGAGTGAACTGCCCTCTGGGTGATTTAGTCTTCAGATTTAGTCATCTACAATGGGATTATCCTGCATATAGTATACTCTTCCGTGAAGCAGCCCAATTAGATTATTCAAATTCCTCTTGAAGATTTTGGGGCACATTTACTAAGGTTCATTTGCTGATATTGTGTCGCACGTGGCCCCTTTTTGTGGCGCAGCTCCGCTGGCTTCCATGAGACACAAATTAGGAGGCGTGCCGTCGTTCCGTTCCAACTGATTCGGACTGAGCGCCGTATTTAACTTTCAGATTGTGCCGCACGCCTTTTGTTAAAGGTGCACCACAAAAAAGATGGTGAACTCTGTCGGCCAGTGCGGGGAAGCAACACATTCTGGTGCACGATCTTAGTGAATCACCGCACACTGCATTATACACGGAAATGGCACTTTTAGTGAACTCGGGTGAATTTGTAAGTAAATGTGCCCCATTGTCTTCTGTAGGAGTCAGCGTTATTTAGGTTTCTCTCTGCTGAGGTTTAACTTCGGTCAGAAGGTAAGAGTTCTCCTTATGGAGAGTCTGCCAATTAAAGCGTCAGCTCCCGTGTGATATGCGTCCTCCTCACTTTCATGTTATCTCCGTGTAGTACAGGAGGGACTACAATCTAACTATAGACTACAATATGTCCTGCAAGCAAAAAAACTCCCGACAAGAAAGCAATCATTAGATGAACAAATAAAAGAGTAACTTTGATTTTTATTTGCTTTTAGATACCCTACTCGTCCGCGTCTCCCGGGAATTATGTAGTAAGTTCATCTGGTTTTGTTTGCTCATTGGAATTGATGTTACATTTTATTTAGTCAAAGAAATTGTTATCCAGATGTTAAGAGGAGCCCTTGAGTATTGTCTGCGGAGCGAACATCTGAGCCGCGTTCCAGTGTTTTGTCTGACGTTTAATGTGCATATGTTGATATTCGTTTGAAGAACCGTTACCAATCTGCGCACAGATGCGGGGAGAGCCAGGCTTTCCTCCGTAATAACATCCAGCGCCATGCCTGTGACTGCTAAAAGCTACTTCACAATCATTTCCAGCAATGATGAGCTCCGAATCCATTGATTAACTCTGCAGTTTGCTGGAGAGGTATACACTAATGTGGTCAGTTTATGGAGAGGCCATAAAACTACCGGCGTGGAAAGCATAGAAGCGACAGTATATATCCAGTCTGTCCAAATTGACTAGGAGCCTTTATCTGCTTGTTTCATGTGAAATTAGTCATAAACTCTACAAACTTTTTATATTTTTACTTTTGCAAAAGTTTGTAAAGGGTCTGTACACAATATTTTAGGTTTTCCCCTATCCACAGGATTGGGTATAACAAGATGATCAGTGATGGTCCGACTGCTGTGACCACCAGCGATCCGAAGAAACGGGGTCCCATTCTCACTGATGGGATTAGCCGTATGGCACATGCCTTCAATTATAAGGGAAATTGCCAAGCACTTACAGATCCGGGAAAGTAATTCAGTTTATGGGAATGCCAGTGATGACCAAGTGCTGTGTTCAGCAGTTTCTGGGACTCCCATAGACAGTGTATGGCAGTGGTTCTCAACCTTCCTAATTCCACAACCCTTTAATATAGTTTCTAATGTTGTGGTGACCCCCAATCTTGAAATCATTTTTGTTGCTACTGTAATATTGCTATAAATTGTTATTGTAGTCACAGTGCCTTGTCCTCACTAACCAATAGTCACAGTGCCTTGTCCTCACTAACCAATAGTCACAGTGCCTTGTCCTCACTAACCAATAGTCACAGCGCCTTGTCCTCACTAACCAATAGTCACAGTGCCTTGTCCTCACTAACCAATAGTCACAGTGCCTTGTCCTCACTAACCAATAGTCACAGTGCCTTGTCCTCACTAACCAATAGTCACAGTGCCTTGTCCTCACTAACCAATAGTCACAGTGCCTTGTCCTCACTAACCAATAGTCACAGTGCCTTGTCCTCACTAACCAATAGTCACAGTGCCTTGCCCTCACTAACCAATAGTCACAGTGCCTTGCCCTCACTAACCAATAGTCACAGTGCCTTGTCCTCACTAACCAATAGTCACAGTGCCTTGTCCTCACTAACCAGTAGTCACAGTGCCTGCCCCCAGTAGCCAGTAGTCACAGTGACTTGTCCTCACTAGCCAGTAGTCACAGTGCCCCCAGTAGCTTGTTCCTTTATACGTCTTCTTCACTCTTCTTCTTCCTCATTACTGGAGCTTCAGTGCAGGCAAAGTGTGGTGACCTCACACGTCCGCCCGCACCACGTAATAGACCAATGCACTTTTGAGCAGGCACCAGCGGATGTGTCATAACATGTCACCTGCACTGCATCTACTATCACAAAGACTGCGTTCTAGCGGTTTGTGTAATAGATGGAGAGCAGTGGAGTGGAGTGGTGTGCTCCCTAATCTTCAACACGACCATACAATTGAATGGAGCAGCTCCATCAGTTAGTGAAATGGGGACCCCAAGTAATTTGACCCTCAAAGATCACTGCATACAGTATGGCCAGTGTTGTGGTGAGATGTCATATCAGTGAGGTAATGTACAGTGATGGCAGTTACACAAATCGTTACTATGGTAATAGAGCAGGACAGAGCTGTTTATGAGAACTGTGAGATCATGGGAGTTGTAGTATGCTGTGGCAGCCACACTTTAAAGAGGCCATAATTTTTTAAATCATAAATTTAAGCTCAATAATTGCAAAAAGTGTATTGAGAGGCTCAACTTTTGCACATGGCAGAGGTGTGTGAGCTCCGTAGGCCAAAATCTATTAGGTGTTGAGTAATCGTACAATGATACAATTTGCCTTGGTTTGATATTTATGATGACAATTCACAAAAATATAGTTTCAGTATTGTGCTGATGTATGACCAATTTGTCTCTGCAGGGTCCTCCTGGTGGCGGTGGACCTCCGGGCACACCGATTATGCCCAGTCCAGCAGGTAGATTTCTTCTCTTCCTTATGTGCATATACATTTCATGCAAATCCATCTATTGTCTCCCGTGTCTGTAGAATGAGACTGTGTCCTATTTTTATATTTGTATCATCCCATCCAGATTCTACAAACTCCGGAGATAACATGTACACACTAATGAATGCAGTACCTCCTGGCGCCAACAGACCTAATGTAAGCCGGGATCGGGGTGCAGTAGGTTTGGCCCATAATTAGAGATAAGAATTCTTGTAATCCGCTCCAAGGATTAATTTTTTTACAATATTCTTTGTTTTCTGTATTTCTTTCTTGAGGGAATGAGTAAAATTGTTAATAAAACACTCCTATATTTGACTTACATTCTAGTTCCCTATGGGGCCGGGATCAGACGGTCCTATGAGTGGATTAGGAGGGATGGAACCGCACCATATAAATGGCTCATTAGGTAAGTGCTATGTTGTACCTTTTGTATTTGGGAAAAAAACCTTTGAATTGCTACTCATCACTGTCTTGTTCTACAGGCTCAGGGGACATGGACAGTATTTCCAAGGTAAGTTCATGTTGCGGTTGGCAGATACTCACCAATGACCTTTTCCTAATTCTCGGTGCACATGCCTCAAACTAAGGGGTACATGAAGTAATGATACATGAGTTGTGTAAACTTGTATTTGGATAGTATTGGCTACTGGCTAATAGTCTGTGGACTTCAAAAGTGGAAATGATACAATGATATACCCTGTAAAAAGCAAGATCTCCTTCCTCATCAGTGGACTGGCCACATGCCTCCTGCATCACTGCAAGGTCCCTAAATGCTTTCATGCTGTTAGGCCATGAAAGCCAGAGTAGTTGCAGCTGGGACTGCGTATGAAGAAGTGTGTGAATTGATGCAGCAGTGATGAGTGTGTTTATGTGGGTGAATGTATGTAGCAGACCTGAGTGAGTGAATGTAACAAGAGGTGTGTGTATGTGACTAAATGGTTGTAGCAGAGCTGTGTAAGTGAATGGATGGATGTAGCAGAGCTATGTGTGAGTGAATGCCGGTAGCGGAGCTACGTGTGAGTGAATGCCGGTAGCGGAGCTGCGTGTGAGTGAATGCCGGTAGCGGAGCTGCGTGTGAGTGAATGCCGGTAGCGGAGCTACGTGTGAGTGAATGCCGGTAGCGGACCTACGTGTGAGTGAATGCCGGTAGCGGAGCTGCGTGGGAGTGAATGCCGGTAGCGGAGCTGCGTGCGAGTGAATGCCAGTAGCGGAGCTGCGTGCGAGTGAATGCCAGTAGCGGAGCTGCGTGCGAGTGAATGCCGGTAGCGGAGCTGCGTGCGAGTGAATGCCGGTAGCGGAGCTGCGTGCGAGTGAATGCCGGTAGCGGAGCTGCGTGCGAGTGAATGCCGGTAGCGGAGCTGCGTGCGAGTGAATGCCGGTAGCGGAGCTGCGTGCGAGTGAATGCCGGTAGCGGAGCTGCGTGCGAGTGAATGCCGGTAGCGGAGCTGCGTGCGAGTGAATGCAGGTAGCGGAGCTGCGTGCGAGTGAATGCAGGTAGCGGAGCTGCGTGTGAGTGAATGCAGGTAGCAGAGTTGTGTGGGCTGTGCTTGTGGCCAACAGTAATTTTTTACTTAGTGTCAAATATATTTTTCCTTTTTTTTGTGTGACTAAATCTAGGGTGTGTTTTATAGTCCGTAAAATACGGTAATTATGTATTATTAGTTACTCTTATAAACTGCCGTAGAGTGATAATGATCTTTCTTCAACAACACAAATGTCTGTACATGTACAGTATCTACTGTCTATAATATGAATATCTCTATCCCACATGCAGAACTCTCCGAACAACATGAGCCTGAGTAACCAGCCAGGCACACCCCGGGATGACGGAGAAATGGGTGGAAACTTCTTAAACCCCTTTCAGAGCGAGAGTGTAAGTGTCTTCTGACCTGTATATAATAATGTACTGTATATGTAAACAATATTGTTTTTACCATTTAACAATAAAGAAGATTTAGTACATAAAAAATGTTGTAAAAAAAGCAAACTATATCCCAAAATTATACCAATAAAAAAATTCAAGCAACAGGGAAGATCCATATATGGCTCTATCGAGCTGCTATTGTGCTGATGTAAAAACATATTTTGATCGTTTTCTATTTTTTTATTTTTTTTTTAAAGCAAAAATGGTAAAACAATAGAAAAATCTTCCACGGAGTTGGTAAAATTTAAGCAATAAAAAAAAGGAAAGGTTTAGCAATAATACCAGATAATCCCAATAAAGACATGCTTATATTTGGCCGTGGGCCAAAAAATTATGTCTATTGAATTACTAAAATATAAAATTCCTTTTTTTTTTTTTTTTTTAATAATTAGAGGAGTACAGATCTAGTGACTTGTGGAGTGGTAAAAAATGTATTTGATCCTGCTGAGGGAATTGTCTCTGCAGAGTATCAGAAGAGAAGATGCTCCTCCAGGGAGGTACAACTTCTGTAGGAACCGCCCATGCTTAGTTTAAAAAAAAGAAAAAGTACAGCACTTTGTATAAAACATATTGTCCAGTTTGCTGACTCTAACTTTTGTCTGTTTTGTCTCTGCAGTATTCCCCAAGCATGACAATGAGTGTGTGATTCCTCATCATGTCTCGTCATGAAGACTGCAGTGAGTCCGCCCTCTTCACAGATCTGCCCTTGAGGAGAACCATTCATCACCATGCCATTTAACTTAAGGATCCTGGTCACATGAACTCCCCCCTTTTTTTTTTTTCTATATCTTGCCATTTACCCTGTTTGTGAAGAAGTGGGTCCAAGCGTTAACTCAAGCGACTGTAAAGAGTGGCATATGTAAAAAAAAAAAAAAAAAAAAAAATTGCCCTAAACAGAACTGCAATTTATCATCTGTACATATATATAAATATATATAAATATATATATATTCCCACAGGACATTGTAAAAGGATATTATCACATGCCATCTTAAGTAGCGAGACATAGAGACTTCTGTTCCATCTTTTTTTTTTTTTTTATTTTTTTTTTTTTCACGTTTACATTTTTGAATTCTAAATTGTTGCATTTTCTCCCCCGAACTATTTTGTGCTGTGTATATCACTGCTTAATAAGTTATTTTTTAAGGTAAACTCCAATGTTGTTCTGGTTTTTGTAAATGTCTGCAATCATGGATAGGAATAAAATGCTTACGAGTGCTTTTATTAAATTGCTTTTGATACAAGTTATCCTATGAATAACTGACTGATGGGTCTGGGAAATTCAATTATGTCATTTGAGAGACTTGTGTAAAGGTGCAATTTTTGTATATAAAAAATGAAAACTTCAAGAATGACACAAGGACTTGATTATTTTAGCGCTTTGAAGACATTCTCCATCCCCCACCCCCCACATTCAGAGATGTTAATATTACAAAGATGATGACAAACACAAATAAAGCAACGTATTTTCTTATCACAGTGTAAAACCTATAGCAGCCATGAGTGAAAGCTAAAGTATATCATCTACTTATTAATATGAAGCAGTGCATATTTATTTACACCACGTTTATAGCATAGAGAATTCACTCATTTCTGTACAAACAAATCACTGCACTTAAAATGTGGGCAGTGCTTAGCAGCAGGAGGCGTGGTCAGCTGAGAGCCAATGAGGTCATTGTTGTGCAATATGATGCTATGTACACAAACTCCTGACTGATGTAGATCTGTACTTGATTACATCTGAACCTTGGCTTTTCAAATGTCAGACTTACAGCAATTTTTCAACATTCCTGCAAAAACCCTGGGGGCCAGGAAGAAGTGCATGGAAAAAAAAAGTATACCAACCCTGCTTCCAGTTCCTGTGCAACGGCCATGTGCATTGGGAGAGATGTATTGCTGTGGCAGTCTTAAGACCAGTGCAAAGTAGAACCAGACAGTTCTCTGCTGTGACAAATTACTCAGTGGGGGAATTTATTAAGATTGGCGTTTTTTTTTTACCGGAATCTGATGGCCACCTCTGCTGTGATAAACCAGTAACCCTGAAGGATACAGGAAGAGGATCCACCATATAACAGTCACTATATATAATCTGCTCTGCTCCTCCTGCTCTATAATGTACTAACCGCAAATAGACTATGTACCATCTGCTGATCTCCTCCTGCTCTATAACATGCTGCTTGTAGAAAGGACACTGCACAATCTTCTCAGTTCCTCCTGCTCTATATCATGCTGCCTTTAGATAGGACACTTACGGTATATACATTTTGCTCAGCTCCTCCCATGGGCGTAACTAGGAAAGACAGGGCCCCATAGCAGACTTCTGAATGGGCCCCCCTTCCCACTTTAAAATATGCAATAAAACAAACAGTTCTTCACTCATACACACACATATTTATACACTTTTACACACAACATATAGAGCATATACACATCACATGTACACCCACATATAGTGCCATATACAGACGTACAGCGTATATACATCACATATGTTATATACATATGCTTGTACAGCAAAATATATATTATGGTGCACATCCTCCATTCTTTAGTGTTAGCTTGGATGAAGGGGCCCCCTGACACTGTGGGCCCCATAGTGGCTGCTATGGTTGCTACCACTGTAGTTACGCCCCTGGCTCCTCCTGCTCTTACATGCTGCCTGCAGATAAGATGCTATGTATACAAAGCTCAGCTCCTCTTACTCTATACAGATAGGACTCTATATACAATTTGGTTAGCCCTTCCTGCTCTATAACATGCTGCCTGCAGATAGTACAATCTGCTCAGCTCCTCCTGCTCTATAACACACTATACAGATTGTAGATACAAAATCATATCTGCTCAGCTTCTGCTCTATAACATGCTATACACATCGGACTCTCCACTCTGCTCAGCTCCTGCTCTATAACATGCTGCCCTCAGATAGGACACTGTTTACTATCTGCTCAGTTCCTCCTGCTCTATAATATTCTGCTTGCAATGCCTTAGCAAAGTGATGGTGGCGGATAGATGTGGCCTGTATATTCTGATATTGGTGGCTTAAGGTTAGGTGAGCTAGTTCCAGTTACATCCCATGGACAAGGAAAATCGTACAAGGCTTTTTGCTGTGGACAACCTGCAGCAGAGGAATATTTGGCAGTAAGAATCCACAATAATGTACATTCTAGACCCGCAGCGCAAATATTTTTGCTGTATAAATTCAATCCACAACACAACTAAATGTAGATATGTGTCTCTTTGTGATGGCCTTTCCCATCTACTACCTGCATGTGTTTTTTTTTTTTTTGTTTTTTTTAATATGTGAAAATATTTGCTGTCATATTCTGTACACAAACAGGTCAGGTTTTACAAAACCGCTTCTGTTTTGTCACAATAGAAAGGAGTCATGTAAGTGTTCTTGTACTTGTAATACTTGGCACCAGCTGCTATTTACTACATTGTGGTGGTATGAGAGTATTGACTTGGCAGCCGCAGCAGAGCAGCTTATACATCTACGGCACAGATTGTGCTTTACTCCTCATCTGAATGTTTTGTGGCTCATTACTGGGACACTACGGGGTGATTAGGATCCATAGTAAAGAAGTATGACGCCTGCAGGGGGACAGTCATGGTGCCAACTACCTCATTCCCTTCACCTGTATTGTCATCTTCAGATAGGAAATACCGAATAGGGATTTGGAGTGTCTTATAGGGCAGCACTGAGCAACACAAAGACTGTGCTATCACATTGTTAATCTTGGCATACATTCACATGTGCCGGATTAAAGGAATACATATACCAATGTATGCGCTTATTGGGGGGGATTTATCAAAGTGTCTGAGAGCAGCCAATCAGAGGTCAGCTTTCATTTTCCCACCGCTGTTTATAAAATTATAGCTGAGCTCTGATTGCTTTCCATTGGTGACTAGAATAGTTTTACCTCAGAAACCTTAGATAAATCTTCCCCAATTGTGTATAATATATAAGGTAGTCCGTATGGACTTGGATTTATTTCAGTTATGGAACCTATGGCATGTGAGATTTAAAGAACACATGTGAGGGATATTTGGGACACTAAACCATCCAGAGGTCCTTATGGACCGGTGGTTTAGTGTCCCAAATCATCCTTTAACAAGTCCCTCTGTGCACCCTATAATCCCTGAAATCTCCTCCAGACATACACATTTCCAGACCACTGCATGCGATCGGTAATGGGCATCTGTGTTTTGTATTTGCTTACATAGAAAACTAGGTGATTATTCACCATCGCGTGTGTTTCAGTGGAATACTCCTGTTATAGTGAACGGAAGTCAAGTCCTAATTTACATCGCCAGCTACACAGGGCATGGAGCCAACTATTCCACTCCATGCTGTGTCCAGCCGTAGAGATAATGGGGCACATTTACTTACCCGGTCCAGTCGCGATCCAGCGGCGCGTTCTCTGCTCTGCATTCGGGTCCGGCCGGGATTTATGAATGTAGTTCTTCCGCCGTCCACCAGGTGGCGCTGCTGCGCTGAAAGTCATCTCATCGCGCCGGAATTCACCACCTCGGACCAAGTGAAGGTAAGCGCTCCCCAAGCGACACTTTTTCGGTTTTTAAATGCGGCGGTTTTTCCGAATACGTCGGGTTTTCGTTCGGCCACGCCCCCCGATTTCCGTCGTGCGCATGCCGGCGCCGATGCGCCACAATCCGATCGCGTGCGCCACAATCCCGGGGCAATTCAGGTACAATCGGCGCAAATCGGAAATATTCGCGTAACACGTCGGGAAAACGCGAATCGGGCCTTTAGTAAATGACCCCCAATGTGTGTGGGGCCCTGCGGTCAGCAAATCACTATTAAGATATTTATGGCTGATGAAGTGTAGTCTAATAACAGTGTACAGCACAGGTCAAAATCTGAGTATCTACGATACTCACTTTTCCCCACTCCCCCAAAGCGGTAGCAGTCTCCTCTTCTCCACTGTCCGGTGGCTGTATGCACCGGCTCTAAAGCTGGCCGATGAGGTCATCACATCTGCTGGTTTCAAGGCTGGAGCATACAGCCACCGGACAGTACCGCTTTGGGGGAGCGGGGAAAAGTTAGGGTTTTTTTTTTTGTGTTTTTTCTACAGCGAATCATACATGAGGGAGGAGTAGGGGCTTCTACAAATAAGGAGGCGCTTTGGGTGTTGGCTACCTTGTTGGGGAGCGCTGTGGCATCTGGCTACTGTGGAGGTGGGTACTCTGGCTGTTGGCTACTGTGGGGGGGGGCACTGTGGCTGTTGGCTACTGTGCAGGGAGAAGCACTCTGGTATCTGGCTACTGCGGGGGAAACCCTGGCTACTGGCTGCTCTGTGGGGGTGTACTTTGGCTGCTGACTACTGTGGGGTTGGAGCACTCTGGCTGTTGGATACTGTGGGGTTGGGGCACTTTGACTGTACTGTAGACACGCACACTTGCCATGCTGGTATCTCTGGTTATTTAACAATATGTTTTTTGGTTAAATTTTTTGTGGTTGCCCTCAAATGACTTTTTGACTTTTAGTCACTTGAGTGCTATGATCGCCGAATGAGGTGACTAAACAAACTATATGAATAGTAGCTATACTCACAGGACTGTTTAAATATCTGCTGGCCCGCTATAAGCATAAAAGCAAATACCTGCATGTATGAAGATTCTTGTGAAGATTGATGTATATATGTAAATATCAAAGTAAAGTAAAAGTTTGAAAAACGATATTATTGTCTTTGATGGTCGAATTATAGGACACTGTTTATTGATGCTAGGGCTTATTCAAAATTCCTCATACCTGAAATTGAGACCCTTTGGGGGCATGTAATGGCTTTTCTACAGTTTTTCTTGTTTTTTTGGTCGCCCAATTTTGAGTGAGATGCCTAATTACATTGCATTGACATTAGATTTTTGTTAGTTGAATGTTGATGCAATGTAAACACACTGGGGGTCATTTACTAACTCGTCCCCTGGAATTCACCGAAAGTGCATTGTCAGACTCCAATGCACAGTGCCGTAATTCACTAAGATCATGCGCCCGATATCCTGTATCTGTCGCTTCTCCGCTCAGGTCAGACACAGTTCACCATCTATTAAGTGGTGCATGTAATCCCGCACTCAGTCTGAATCAGTCGGATCGTCCGACGACACTCCCCCAATTTGTGTCGCATGGAAGCCAGCGCAGCCAAAATCCCAGCACAGACACATGTTATATACCTGTCCAAGCCGTGCAATCCCTGAAAAAGGCGCACAGTCTGACGAAAGTGAGCAGCGCACCCCTTAGTAAATGAGCCCCACTGTATTAACATTGTGTTTTGTAAATGCAAATATTAACAACAATGTAATTAGGCAAATCTTCTCTCCAAAGCTGTTGCATTGGTTTTCTAAACGCAATGTATATGCCACGTGTGAACGCAGCACCAGGACTGTTGTAGTGTTGTAGTGCCTGTATCACAGACAGACGGCTCAATGAGTAACAGTAGTCACAGTACAGTTCTGTCATTGCCCTATTACATAACACACAATGATAACATAGTATCTGTAGTAATGATTACTTAACCCATCAACCTGATGTAAATCTCTTTACTTGCATCTCACACAACATACACAACATATTTAATAATCTCACATGTCGCACTAGCTGAGATGGTAATGAAATCTTATCTGCGTGGAAAGTTTCCTTACGATCCAAGAGGTCACCTTGGTGCATGTACGTAGATAACAGTCTGGAAAACTTTTCTGCTCCAGAACATGCAGCCATCAATAGAAGTATTGTTTCCATGGCAGGTCTATTGGTGCTTCTGTAACAAGAGGATAATTTTATTAACCCACTACAAGCGGGTCTCAAAGTAAACCCTTCCTAGCAAAGTTATGAAACATAGGAGAAGTCGTGTGAATGCCAGTAACACATTGGGGTGCAACATCCCCCACCTGAGTGGCTGGCGGTTGCGGCCTAGGCACGCTAGTGTCACGGTGCTTGGTATGGGGAACCGGAGGGCTGTCCTACAGCCTGGCAGGTCTCCAGCAGGGTGGTGTTGGCAAGAAATGATGAGGGAGAGGCTGCTATAGCGGTTCTCCCTGGGGCAACCCTTTGGTGTCTAGAGTATGAGTCTCTGTGTGGTGGACAGGGTGTCTGTGATGGTGGCAGTTGTAGTAGCAGGGACCAGACGGAGGCAAACGTTGAACAAAAACAACTTACAGTTCTTTATTGGAACCGACAGGAACATCAGCAACGTGCCTTAACAGGATGGTGGAATGCTGGAGATGTAGTTGGAGGGAGCCACAGGATGTAGATCATCAGCCTGGATGCAAAGGGCAGGCTGGGAGATAGCTGTGTCCTAATAGGATGCTTCAGCTTTATCCTGGATTGCTTCAGGTATCACCTGGCTCACCTGCTCTTGGTCTGGTGTGCTAGCTGCACAGACTCCTCTGAGTCTCTAATCTGAGAGAGTGAACTCTCTCCTCACACTGCACTCTCTTCTGAGAGAGAACTCACTTCTTCTCCTTCTAGAAGTTTCCTGAACAGGGATCTTGTTACTCCCACTGGTCAGGTGGTGGCTACTCCTCCAATTACATCTCAGCTCACAGAAACAGAGTGTAACACATGTGATTGGCTGACACATATGACATCACACAAAACAATTAACTCCTGCCTTACCAGGCAGGTTCTACCACTGCAGTGTTCCCCTGTGTCCTATAAGGACTATGTAGTGACATGCTGTGGGGCTAGTCAGACCCTACACAGGCTGCAAGCTACATGGTGGAACGTATTTGCAAACACGGCTCTGCCTTGCATCAGCGAGGGTGTTGGGCAATTGAAAGAGCCGCCCTCGGCTCGACTACGGACTGATTGGGGCGCAGAGATAGATAGGGGCACTTCTGTGAAGTGCAGGCTACATGATCTGTAGGGACAAACCGCCCATGGTCCTGGAAACAGGCACCTGGGTTGGTGTAGGACTAAGACAAGGACATGTAAATGCGAAGTATGACAGTTGGTCGCTAACGCCATTAAACCAAACTGTACAGTAGGAAAGGTGTGGTGTCATGTACTGTAATCCACTCCTTGCACCAGGGCCTGTATATTTGTTATATAAACACTTCTTCCCTAGCGACAAAGATATAGTGTGTATATGCATTACATTGGCATATGTGACACAATGAGACATTATACAAATGTATAAGTACCTGCCGACTGACATTCTTACCCTTGTATGAGTGGTATCCAGGTGCTACATCTTTAACACCCCCGGTCCCCTAAGGACCGGCAGTTTACAGACTACCCCCACTTACAAAACTTCTGTTTGACGTATAAGATTGCGGTCAGGGTTTTACATAGAGACGGTCCGACACAGCCACACTACAATCTGAAAAGCCTATAAAAGGTTAGTGCTGGCATAAATTGACAGTGTGCAAACATTTTGTAAACTCACATTGGCTTAGGAGCTCAATGGGTACATATCTTAAACGTTACAGAGGTAGGCTACTCAGGGTAGCAGGATACAATGGGGCAAATTTACTTACCCGGTCCATTCGCGTTCCAGCGGCGGCTTCTCCGCTCTGGATTCGGGTCCGGCCGGGATTTAATAAGGTAGTTCTTCCGCCGTCCACCAGGTGGCGCTGCTGCGCTGAAAGTAAACTCATCGCGCCGGAATGCACCGAGCTGGACCAGGTGAAGGTAAGCGGTCCTTATGCGACACATTTTCGGTTTTTAAATGCGGCGGTTTTTCCGAATACGTCGGGTTTTCGTTCGGCCACGCCCCCCGATTTCCGTCGCGCGCATGCCAGCGCCGATGCGCCACAATCCGATCGCGTGCGCCAAAATCCCGGGCCAATTTAAGTACAAGCGGCGCAAAACGGAAATATTCGGGTAACACGTCGGGAAAACGCGAATCGGGCCCTTAATAAATGACCCCCAATGTCTCTTCACCTGGAAAGGAAAAGGCATAAAAGTGCATGCAGAATGTCCATACCTAAAAGGAAGGCATTAAGTGCAATATAATAATAAGTCAATAAAGTAGCAACTTTTCCTTGGAGTTGGCAAAAGTCTCACAGAAGGTCTTTAATAGCAAAGTCCATCTTCTGGGTACAGCCCTTGATGTGGGGAAAAGTGCAATAAAAGAAGCAAAGGGTCTCCTCTATGTGTAGAGGGACAGAGTCATTTGTAGGAATCTCTGCTGTGGCAGAGGAAGGGGTGCTATCATAGCACATGCCAGTGGGCAGTTCAAGGAGAGTCTCTTGACTGAGATAAATAAGCGTGAGAGTCCCAGGAAAGTCTCTGGCTCTATAGGGTTAGCGGGCGCTCAGCCCAAATGGGAGTAGCAGAAATAAATATACATATGTACAATAAGCACAGTGCCTGGTAAGGCTTTCAGCCCATCAGGGGTTACTCAGTATCTTCTTCGGTGGTAAGTACTTCGGTGTCAGAAAAGCGTACCTGCCTCCTCCTTCTGTGTGACACCAGTTGATACTCCTGCAGGTACGCAGGAGCTTTACCTTTTGTCTCCCTTTGAGACCTCCGAAGTTCCGGCTGGGAGAAGATAACAACCTCCTCATCGTCCTCCTCTGAGTCAGGCGCTGGAGTCGGAGTCTCAGCTGCCTCTGATGCCTCAGGGGCTGCAGACTATGGAGCCGGATCATCCTCCACAGGTAGCAGTATTGGAGACTGCGGTGGGGATGATGGTCTCTCCGGGGTACCTCTTACTGGAGTGAAAACAACAAAACAGAGTTGAGGCACAGTCACAAGTTCTAAGAAACTGGGGGTAGGTGAACACAAGGAGGTCTGTAAGTTGGGGGTCGAGGTGAGAGGTGTGGACATATTGGCAAAAGGACGAAGACATCTCTTCAGCCGGTTCCTATGTACCCGGAGTAGTGGACGGCCTCTTCTTGAAATCTTGTAGACTTCAGGGGAGAGACTGTCCCTAACTAGGTATGGCTCACGCTCCCAACGCCCATCTAGCTTACTGGTGGGATGGTTGTTGCACAGCCACACTCGATCTCCTGGGGCAAGAGGCTCAGCACAGGCATTACGATCGAAGTCCCTTTTTTGTTTCTCTCGGGCCTCTTCCAACCGCAGATCCACAACTTCTCTGGCATCCGCCAGGCGCCTCTGGTGTTCGTGAACCCAGTCAGTCTGGGGGAGTAAAGACTGGGAATCAGAGGGCTCCATGTCCCAGGTCATATCCGCAGGTAGATGGCCGTGCCTCCTGAACATCAGATAATACGGGGTGTATCCTGGGGAGCAATGAGTAGTGTTGTTGTACAGGTACACTAATTCGGGCAACAGTTTTGGCCAGTCAGCCCTTTTTGCAGGGGTCAGAGTCCTCAGCATGTTGATTAGAGTCTGATTCATCTTTTCGCAAAGCCCGTTGCCTTGGGGATGGTAGGCTGTGGTCCTCAGCTTTTTACAGCCATATAGAGTGCACAGTTCTTGGAAAACTTGGGACTCAAATGCTGTTCCTTGGTCCGTAAGGATCTGGTCCGGACAGCCATAGGGGAGGATGAAGCTCTTCCACAGGGCCGTTGCGGTGGTCATTGCAGATAGGTCTCTGACGGGTACTGCAACCACAAATTTGGTATAGTGGTCGATGATTGTAAGAGCATAAGTGTGACCGGATCTGCTGGGCTCCAACTTCACATGATCCAATGCCAGGATCTCTAAGGGACGTTGGCTCACAATGGGATGTAGAGGGGCCCTTTGATTGTGCCGCTCTCCTCGAGCGATGGCGCAGGCTGGGCACTCTCGACACCAGGCTTCGATGTCAGGCTTAATGTTGACCCAGTAGAAGTGCCTTCGGAGGGTTGCTTCAGTCTTCTGAGCGCCAAAGTGTCCGGTACATATCCAGTACTATCTTGGCGTCCCTCCTGGGAATCACAATTTGATACAGCCGGTCATAAGTGATAGGGTCCAGTGTTCTTCTCTTTAGCAGACCCTGATGCATGTTCAGAGTCTTTCTCTGGCGCCACAATTGAGACAGTTCTCCATCAGCTCTTCTGCGGCGGATTCTTTCAGGCACTCGCCCACTAGAGAGATAGTCCATTACTTCTCCTATGGCGCGGCTATCAGCCTGAAGACTTATCCAGAGGTCCTTTTCCGCGGGGGGCTCTGACTCTTCTTGAGGAGTAGCTGGCGCTGCCTCTGACGGTAAGGAGTAAACTCTCTGGGCATCTTGACGCACAAATCGGGCATAGAACGCTGGCATCTCCACATCTTCCCACTGAGCATCCGTGGAGGGTCCCTCCTACTGGTCAGGGAGACGGGACAGAGCGTCGGTGTTGTCATTGGTCTTACCAGCCCGGTACTTGATGGTAAAGTTGAAGTTGGCAAGTCTGGAGGCCCACCGTTGTTCCAGTGCCCCAAGACGAGCGGTGTTCAGATGCGCCAAGGGATTATTGTCTGTGAAGACAGTGAAGAAGGATGCAGCCAGGTAGTCCTTGAACTTTTCGGTCACAGCCCAGACTAACGCCAGAAACTCCAACTTGAAGGAACTGTAGTTCTGGTCGTTTTGCTCCGGTTCTCGGAGGGAACGGCTGGCGTAGGCTATGACCCTTTCAGTTCCGTTTTGGAGCTGGGATAGTACCGCCCCTAGGCCTTGCTTGCTGGCATCGGTGTATAGGGTGAAAGGCAGATTGTAGTCTGGATATCCCAACACCGGAGGCTCAGTCAACCGTTGCTTGAGCATCTGGAAGGCAGCTTCTCGTTCAGCTGTCCACTCAATGGATACTCGGGAACGTTGGCTCTCTTTTGGTAGGCCCCTTAGGAGTTCTTGCAGGGGAGCCGTCAGCTGGGCAAACTTCGGGATAAAACGCCTGTAATAACTGGCAAATCCCAGGAAGCTTTTGATGTCCCGTATGGTTGATGGGGTAGGCCAGTCGTGGACAGCTGCAATCTTCTCTGGATCTGGCTCAATTCCATGAGCGCTCACCACATGTCCCAGGTACTTGACGATAGGTTGTAGCAGGTGGCACTTGGATGGCTTGACCTTCAACCCATGTTGGATCAGGAAGACTTCAGCCAGATGGTGGAGGTGGTCTTCATAAGTCTTAGAGTAGATGATGATGTCGTCCAAATATAGCAGGACGGTCTCGAAGTTGCGATGACCCAAACATCTCTCCATCAGCCGTTGAAATGTGCCTGTTGCGTTGCATAGCCCGAACGGCATGTTGTTGAACTCGAACAGGCCCATTGGGGTGGTGAAAGCCGTCTTCTCTCTGTCTTCCGGCGCCATGGCCACTTGCCAGTAGCCACTGGTCAGATCCAGGGTAGAGAAGTAGGCAGCTGACCCTAGGGCTGCGAGGGATTCCTCGATTCGAGGCAGAGGATAGGCATCCTTGTGGGTGATATTGTTGATCTTCCTATAGGCAACACAGAATCGAAGGGTTCCATCCTTCTTTTTCACAAGGACCAGCGGGGCAGCCCATGGGCTGTGACTCTCCCGGATAACGTTGGCTGTCTTCATCTCGTGTACCAGCTTTTTCACCTCTTGGTAGCGGGCTGGAGGTATGGGCCGGTATCGCTCCTTGATAGGGGGATGAGAGCCAGTAGGGATGGTATGTTGGATCAGGGTAGTCTGCCCAAAATCCAGTGGGTGTTTGCTGAAGGCCTGGTGGTGTTTCATAACGACATCCAGGACACCTTGTACTTGGTCTGCAAGAGTAAAATCGTTGTCTCCAATATTGAGCTCAAGCCACCAGGATTGCTCGGCAGGCTCACCTTCAGCACTTTGCTTCAGTTCCAACTGTTGGGAGGCAGACAGAGACGTTTCCACCAAGTCTTCTGGATGGATGCTGAAGAGAGTGGCTACGGCTTGGTACTTTCTCAGATCCACTGGGGAGTCTCCCACATTTAGTAGTCGAATGGGTACCTGTCCTCGGGATACAGTGACTAGGCTCCTGGCAGCTAGAATGGGCAGGTCTTCATCAGCTGGTAGAGGTTCTACTATCGCCTGGTAGTCTTGACCTTGGACGCCCATGCAGGCTCGACACCATACTAACGTCTCAGTCCCAGGTTGAAGGCGGACAGGTTGGGGATCCTTGATCCGGGCTCTGCAGATTTCTCCATTAGGGCCAGCAAACTTTTGTTGCGCAGCTAGAACCTGCATAGTCTCCTGAATTACCTTCCGGGAACCGTTGGACACTGTTGGCAGGGAGTCGTGGAGAGCCTTCAGCACTTCAGGGTAGCCGTTGCGGAGGACATTGGTACCCAGTACCAGAGAGAAGTTACCGTTTTCGGGCACTCGTGCCACCACTACGCCCTGTCTGGTTAACTCAGAGTCTCCAATGGTTAGCGTGGGCTCCCAGTAGCCGCGGATGGGTACGGGTTTTCCGTTCGTAGCAATAATGTTCAAATAAGCCTTGGGAGGCTGGACTAAGGATGCTCCTCCTCGGCATTTCTTGAAGGCAGCACTCCGGAGGGTGGTCACTTGAGAGCCGGTATCAATTATGGCCGGTAGGGTAACTCCGTTGATGGTTACATGAACCATGGGGTGAGTCCCCACGAACCGGGGCATCCAGTTGGCATCTTGGGGACTTACAGGTTCTTCCCTTGGAGGTCGTCCCTTAGCTCCAAGGGTTTATCGTTTAACTGACGACATCCATCCTTTTCATGCCCATATTTACGGCAGTAGCTGCACCGCTGGCGGGGTTCCTTCTGACTCCAGGTGCTTAACCACTTCACTTCTCTTGGGCGCTGTTTGGCCGGGGAGTCACGAGGGGTAGCTGACCGTACAGAGTTCTCTGGGGGCTTTCTTCCTCATAGCGGAGACAGTCACTTCCAACTGGGTCAACCGATCGAGAATTTTATGCAGGGTGTCCGCCAGATTAGTGACCTGTCCTGCTAAGCCAGCAACTTCCGTAGCCGCAGGAGTAGGTGATGTCGACTGCGTTGGATGGCAAGCTAGAGCAGATTCCTCCATTTCCATGGATTCAGGCTCTTTCTGCGGTCCAGTAGGCGGTCGGTCCCCTAATATGTCAATGGCAATTTCCTTAAACTCAAGAAAGGAGGCCTGGGCATGTTGAGAAGAGATGATCTTTAGTTGACACCTTTGATTTCTATCAACAAGTCCATTAATGAATTGTTCCCTCAGAGGTTTCAGCATCTTTGGGATCAAGACGGGTTATGGCCTTCCATGTCTCCTGTAGGGAGAGGGCAAAGTCTCGGAGGGACTCTTGGGGCTTCTGTCTTTTCCCGAAGAATTGTTGCTTCAACTCTGAGGCAGTACACTTGTCAAAGGTATTGCGCAGCCTATCAAGAATTTGTACCACATTCTGACGCTGTTCTCGGGGCCAAGACTTGACTTCCCGGAGAGCGGGTCCTTTCAACTGCCCGGTTAGGATGCCCACTTTCTGTTCCTCTGTGAACGGGTACAGGGCGAAGGTGGCTAACAACTTGTCTCTGAATTCAGGGAGAGTATGTGATTCTCCCTCTTAGTGGGGTAACCAGGGGGCCCCCAGATAGTAGGGCATAGTCAGAGGCATCATGGTGGGGGTCCCAGGGATCCTGGCTGTAGCAGGGGTGAACGGACTCTCTGGAGGGCTTAACATGCTCCGGTACCCTGAGGAGGGACCAGGGGACGGGACCTGCTCCAGTCCCGTGTCTTCGTCCTGGGCGGACATGACTGGCCTAGCTGAGGGAAGTCTGTAGGGTTACACAATGTCCGTTGCTATGGGCGATGGCTAGAATGGGACGTGGGCACTTTAAGACACAGTCACTATTCCCTGGGAGGTGAGCCAATAACCTAGCATCGGAAACAATCTCTACCCCCCTTTAACTTCCCCAGCGGTACTCACTCAGGATCAGCCGCGGTGACAGGACAGCTCCGGTGCATGAAAGACTCCGTTCCCAATGTCCGGCAGGCAGCAGGGGCTCGGTGATGCTCAGCGGTGTTCTTCTCCAGTCGCAGGACACGTGCGCCGGAACTCCGGAAGAGGCGCACGTTGCTGGCAGGCTTCAGGCGCGGCCTGCGCCGAAATCCAAGATGGCCGATTAACCCTCTTCGTTGCCAGCCGCACACGCTCCAGCTCCTCCTCCACGGTACTTCGCGCCACTCGCGCCGGGGGCGGAGCCTAATGAGTTCCCGCCAGTGAGGATTTGGCAGGCTGGAAATACTTCAGGCGCAGTAGCGCCGAATGTAGCAGAGCTGACAAAGTTCTTTGCAGGGGTTAACCTCTTGATTGCTGGAGCAGAGCTCGACAGCACGTGGCAGCAGTATAACACAGTTCAAAGTAGTAATGCACACAATCACTTGGGCCTAAACCCGGATGGCAGCAGGCTTAGGCAGCACAGTCTTTGCAATAAATGGAAGTCTATAGTGGTTCGTGCTGCCACTTGCAACATCCCCCACCGGGGCCTAGCCTTTTCTCGGGGCCTGGAGTCAGCCGGGGCCCGCAGTACCTGAGTGGCTGGCAGTTGCGGCCTAGGCACGCTAGTGTCACGGTGCTTGGTATGGGGAACCGAAGGGCTGTCCTACAGCCTGGCAGGTGTCCAGCAGGGTGGTGTTGGCAAGAAATGATGAGGGAGAGGCTGCTATAGCGGTTCTCCCTGGGGCAACCCTTTGGTGTCTAGAGTATGAGTCTCTGTGTGGTGTACAGGGTGCCTGTGATGGTGGCAGCCGTAGTAGCAGGGACCAGCCGGAGGCAAACGTTGAACAAAAACAACTTACAGTTCTTTATTGGAACCGACAGGAACATCAGCAACGTGCCTTAACAGGATGGTGGAATGCTGGAGATGTAGTTGGAGGGAGCCACAGGATGTAGATCATTAGCCTGGATGCAAAGGGCAGGCTGGGAGATAGCTGTGTCCTAATAGGATGCTTCAGCTTTATCCTGGATTGCTTCAGGTATCACCCTTAAAGGTAGGATGATACCCCTTTCCTCACTAACTAGCTATTAGCTCCACTCTTCAGGCAGGGAGCTGGTTCACCTGCTCTTGGTCTGGTGTGCTAGCTGCACAGACTCCTCTGAGTCTCTAATCTGAGAGAGTGAACTCTCTCCTCACACTGCACCCTCTTCTGAGAGAGAACTCACTTCTTCTCCTTCTAGAAGTTTCCTGAACAGGGATCTTGTTACTCCCACTGGTCAGGTGGTGGCTACTCCTCCAATTACATCTCAGCTCACAGAAACAGAGTGTAACACATGTGATTGGCTGACACATATGACATCACACAAAACAATTAACTCCTGCCTTACCAGGCAGGTTCTACCACTGCAGTGTTCCCCTGTGTCCTATAAGGACTATGTAGTGACATGCTGTGGGGCTAGTCAGACCCTACACAGGCTGCAAGCTACATGGTGGGACGTATTCGCAAACACGGCTCTGCCTTGCATCGGCGAGGGTGTTGCAGGGGCACCTTTACTTACCCAGTACGCTGAGTTCACTGAAAGTGCATTGTCCGATGAGAAATGCTGCAATTCACTAAGATTATGCACCCAATATCCTGCATGTGCCGCTCAGGTCCGACAGAGTTCACCTTCTTCTTCCTGGTGCATGTAAGTGCATTGTCTTGCGACACCATTTGAATGTTAAATCCCACGCTCAGTCCGAATCACTCAGATCGTCCGACGGCTCCCCCCCAAATTTGTGTCGCATGGAAGCCAGTGCAGCTGCGCCACAATCCCAGCGCAAACACTTCTTAAATACCTGTCGCAGCCCTGCAATCTCCGAAACAGGCGAACAGTCAGACAAAAGTGTGATCGTCACGGATCACACTTTTGTCTGACTGTTCGCCTGTTTCGGAGATTGAGTCCCATTGTACCTCCTAGTAGTTGGTCTACTTTGTTGCATAACAATATAGAATTTTTTTTGTCTACCTGGCTATTTCTTAAGACGCCACGCCCCTTACTCAAACAAGTAGTAAAACCACCTAAAAATGGGCTATTTGTGGCGCACAGCATTTCAGGTCCAAAATTGTTTTCATTAATTTGTTGCACTAAAAGTGGTTGTGCAGTAATTCCACTCACTTTTAACAGTTGATAAAACCATACCTGACTCCCTGCCAGCAAACGGAACGGAGTCCCTGGTGTCATCATTATCATTATCTCCTCACTGCTTTGCTAGATTTTCCTCCTTCCTACCTCAAGCAGACATGAACTGACAGAGATTTGCTTGGAGCACGGGGTCAGTTCACATCTACATGAGGAAGAGCTAGCAGAGCAGAGAGTAGATAATGATGATGATGATTGCAGCCTTGTAACAGACACCCCCATTACTCAATAAAGTTTGCTGGCAGGAGCCAGATAAAATGTTATATACTTTTAAAAGTAAGTGGAAACAGTAATGTTAATGACTTAAAATAGTCATAAAATGTGAAAGATAACAGAGGCTTTACTTACCTCTCTCCTACCCCCAGTCTGTTGCAGCACCCCTCAACAATGCCATTGGCCTCTGTTTGTACACAAAGGCTTTAGTGGATCTGTCATGACCACAGTGTCTGATTCTAGCCTCTTTACTGCCTGAGGATAAAACTAAAATGCCCCCCCCCATAGATATGGCATATACAGCTAGACACCCCCTCAAAGATAGTATATACAGGAAGGATCCCCCCATAATTAATATGTACATTCAGGTACATACCATAGGTATAATGTACAGGAAGGATCCCCTCCCCTATAGGTAGTATATACAGGCAGGATCCCCTTCCCCATAGGTAGTATATACAGGCAGGATCCCCTCCCCCATAGGTAGTATATACAGGCAGGATCCCCTTCCCCATAGGTAGTATATACAGGCAGGATCCCCTCCCCCATAGGTAGTATATACAGGCAGGATCCCTCCCCCATAGGTAGTATATACAGGCAGGATCCCCTTCCCCATAGGTAGTATATACAGGCAGGATCCCCTTCCCCATAGGTAGTATATACAGGCAGGATCCCCTCCCCCATAGATAGTATATACAGGCAGGATCCCCTTCCCCATAGGTAGTATATACAGGCAGGATCCCCTTCCCCATAGGTAGTATATACAGGCAGACGGAAGGGTCTATACTGCACCGTTCTGTCAATTACATTGGTGTCTTAAAGATGTATTTGTTATTGATTTTCTAGTAGAACTGACTTAATAGCATTTGGGAGGTCCGTACTACTGGAGATCTGCCGCACCCCTCAGGGGTTCACAGCCTGCTGCTTGAGGCAGGATTTTCATCCCGGCCTCACGGCAGATGTGCCCTGTCTGTAGTCTTAGGCCGCTTGTCCATCAGCGAGTTCGCTCCAACAAAGAATCATAATAATCTTTATTTATATAGCGCCATCATATCTGTAGTGCTGTACAATGGGGACATAAAATAAAATAAGACAATACAAGTAAAACATGGTCATATGGAGACAATAGGAGTGAGGTCATGCTTTCTGTATGGTGGTATTTAAAGGGGGTGCCCAGGGTTTTAAAAAACACAGCTGCTTTCTTGAGAACTGGTTCTATTTTGGAACTGGACGTCACCCAGTGAACCTGGCTTGGCTATTTTTCACCATGTGTATGGGGTTTCAATGACAGGGAAATGCAGGTTTATAGAACAAAACATCTAGATGGGGCTTTTCGAAGCCCCTCCTGTGCACTTCCCAGTAGATGCCACATAACTCTGGGACTGGGACCAAGTGGATGACAATTCTTTAACCTGTGCCCACGTGTAAGGCGGCAATCGGACAAAGAAATGTGATGACTGTGTTGATTCTATTTCCTGCCTCCTCTGTCATACGAACTGATTATATATCACTAACAACACTTAGTGCACTTGTGGGATTTACTGGACAGAACCAAGAATCGCAGAACTGAACGGAAATGCTAGGTTCAGTCCAATAATTATCAGACCAAAATGAGATTTATACAGGCCTGGGATAGGATGCAGCATTCCCCTCTATAGTCTATATCCTCCACTTTTTAGTGTGTCAGGTTGATGAGGCCCCCTGACACTGCGGTCCCCATAGCAGCTGCTATGGCTGCTACCACTGTAGTTATGCCCCTGCTAATGGCCACAATCCTGAGGAACCCCTTGAACTGCCTTCCGTGTATAGTATCACCAGCTCAAGTAACCATAATGCAGGTAATATAATAGTGAGGATCATTGTGTAATAAAGAACAAGTTGTGATTGTGAATCCTCTGGACGAGGTGTGCTGTAACATTACAATCCTTCTAAAGTAAATCACATGACAATGTCAAAGACTACTGTTCCATATACAGGAGCACCGGAGCCACAGCACTTCCTCCTGCCATGTCAAGTCTATGCAACTCAGATCTTACTACCAAGTATTTATCTTACCTTTGCAAACGTGTTTTATAATCCTAATCAGATGAAAGCAATGTCTTCTGCACCCTTGAAAAACACATAAAAGTTGGGACATTGATGAAAAAGTTAAGGTAAACTGCTTTAAAAATATAAAATGAAAAAACGCATCACAAAACATATTGGGGCACATTTACTAAGGTTCCGCAGCCGCAAATCCGTCGGGTTTTTCCCGAATATTTCCGCTTTGCGCTGCATTTCACGGGATTGTGGCGCACGCGATCGATTTTTGGCGCCGACTTTCGCGCGACAGAAATCGGGGGGCGTGGCCACCGGACAACCCGAAGGATTCGGAAAAACCGCAGAATTTAAAAAGCCATTTGTGTCGCCAGATCAAGCACTCACATACACCAGAAAAAAGCAGGTGAACTCCGGCGGACCTCGGGGCAGCAGCGACACCTGGTGAATATCGGCGCACGGACCTTAGTGAATCCCGGCAGAACCCGAATCAGCGTCGGAGAACCCACCGCTGGATCGCGACTGGACCAGGTAAGTAAATGTGCCCCATTGTGGCACATTTACTCACCCGGTCCTAATGAATTCACGAAAGTGCATTGTCTGACGATCATGCACTGTGCCGAGATTCACTAAAATCGTGCGCCCTGCATGTGTTGCCTCCCCACTCAGGTCTGACAGAGTTCACCATCTTCCTCCTTTCTCCATGGAAACGCATGTGCGTTCGGGCCGAGGACCTCCCCCTGTGCGCTAGCGTCGCGTTATGAACGGACGCCTAGCGGTACATGTGACCACGGCCTAAGTGCTTGATCTTGCAACACAATTTGAAAGTTAAATCCTGCGCTCAGTCCGAATCAGTCGGATCGTCCGACGGCCCGACTCCGATTTCTGACACATGAAAGCCAGCGGCGCTGCTCCACAATCCGATCGCGTGCAACACAATCCCCAGTTAAATACCAGCCCGAGCAGCGCAAATCCCGAAAATGTTTCCAAAGCTGACGAAAGTGCGACCGCGGACCCTTAGTAAATAAGCCCCATTGAGAATCAATTAGAAGTTTGTGTGCTCTTTAAAAATGCAACACAAAGGCAAAAACGCAACATAGAGACCGGAGGGCGGTAAACACATGGATTCAAATGGAAAAGGGACAGGAGCGTCTTTCAAACGCGTCAAAAACATGACACATGGTGTGAACGAGGCCTCAGCCTGTAACTTACTGCAGTTTTTGGACATGTGGCTGTACTGGTGCACACTACCACATTGTATTTCATTATTATTACTTTTCTCATTGATTTCAATTTATGTAAGCTCACACAGAAGAATCTAAAGAATGTTGTAAAATGTATTAAGATCAATCCATATATGAATCTGGTATAATGTGATACCTGTAGTAATATATATCTGGTAGTGCCTATATACCATTACAGGCTCCTACTACACAGGTAGCTGCTCCTAGTCAGGTCTTGTGGCTCTCCGCCTCTCACAGGTGGCTTCTCATTATCCACATAGGATGACTATTGTATAAAGTCTGTGCAAAGGGGATGGAAGGGGTTTGACACCTTGTGGTCCATTACAGGACCTTGCAGCCATGTCTGAGAACAGCTGGAGCTCTGGAAACGTCCCTGTAACCTCCATGGCCTGCTCTGGTAACTGAGGCAAAGTTTTAGGACCAAGATGAAATAACAGCTCGACTGCCACCCATCAGCTCTGTCTTACTATACAATTGTGCAGTATCCTACAACACGTAGGTTTTAATACTGGCACAAAGTGTAAACCAAGATTTCATACAATGAACTGGAGGCCATCGCAGTTGAGAGGAGGAAGGTAAAGTAGAATGGTTCATGTTTGTAAGACTTAGGGTGATGTCACACATAGCGTTTTTAGTCCGTTTTTAGTTTTCAGATCGTAAAAAAAGGAATGCATTAAAAAACGCATCCGTTTTTCAAAAATGGATGCGTTTTTTACAATCTGAAAACTAAAGTCTCAAAAACGGCCTAAAAATGCCATGTGTGACATCACCCTAAGGGTGAAGACACACATGGCGTTTTTGGGCCGTTTTTACTAAGTGTGTTTTCAGATCGTAAAAAAAGAATGCGTTAAAAAACGCATGCGTTTTTGTCCGTTTTTCTGAATTTGCGCAAATAAAAACGGACAAAAACGGATGCGTTTTTTAACACGTGTTTTTTACGATCTGAAAACGCACTTAGTAAAAACGGCCCAAAAACGCCATGTGTGTCTTCACCCTTAGGCCGCCGCCACACGTGGCGCTTTTGTCTGCGCACGCAAACGCAGACAAAGTCGCGCCCACCAGGGCGGGCCTTGGCCCCATCGCATCGCCGTTTAAATTAACGCGAAACACCGGTGGCTTGGTCCCGATCGCAGGCGTTTCCATAGAAACGCCGATGCGATCGGGCCGAGTCCCGCCCCGGTGGGCGCGACTTTGTCTGCGTTTGCGTTTGCAAGCCCAGACAAAAGCGCCACGTGCGGCGGCGGCCTAAGGGTGAAGACACACGCGGCGTTTTTAGCCCGTTTTTGGGCCGTTTTTAGTTAGTGCGTTTTCAGATCATTAAAAACGCATGCGTATTTTGAAACCGCATGCGTTTTTGTCAGTTTTTTCGAATTTGCGCAATTAAATACTGACAAACGGATGCGTTTTTTAACGCATGCGTTTTTAACTATTTAACCACGTCAGTTTTTTCTGTTTTTATCTGTTTTTCCCAATTACCATAATTCTCATAATTGGGGAAAAACGGACAAAAATGGATGCGTTTTCAAAAAAATTATTGATGCGTTTTGAAAAAAGCATAAGTTTTTTAATGGACTGCTTAAAAATTGCCCCAAAACGGGATCAAAACGCCACATGTGCCGCCGGTCTAATGCTTTCCACACTAATCACTTGGTTTGCCACGGTTCACTTGGTATGCCAGAAAAAATGTGCCAATTTTTTAACCCGTTTTGGCCCGTTTTTAAACGCATACGTTTTTTTGAAAAGCATCCGTTTTTGACCAGTTTTAATTAAGATAATTGGTAAAACCTGTCAACGCATGCGATTTTCAAAAACGGGAAGCTCATTTGCATAATGGTGAACATATTTTCACGAACGTATTTCCATTGGGCGGACATACGTTTGGCGCCATGCAGAGGAGGAGGGTTGACCCCTCCCCTCTCCATAGAGATACACGGCGCACGTTTTTGTAACATGGGGACAAGATGGGACATGTACCACCGTACCACTCCGTGCGCCCATTGCAAACTTGTGGCCGTATACGCGTCCCCCAATGGTCATGTGAATGTGCCCGAAGACTGAATTTAATCGGAGGGTGCAGTCACACCTGGCTTTTGCAATGTTTTGTTACATGTTACAATGAATGCGTTTCTGCAGTGCATTCAAAAGCGCACCACAAACATTGAATGTGGATGAATTGGGAGGTGGTAGCCCCCCCTTTACATGGTACCACTGTGCTAAACACTGCATTTAACTATCCAGTTACTTTTGATCAAATTGATATTCAGGTTTGTTGGATTCTGCTGTATATTTTGTTTAAAATTTGGCAAGAGAACCAAGCAACACCCAGACAAGTGTCCATTTCACTAGAACAAGACACCTGCACCACACGTGCCAGAATCGGACAGTCCCACTTGGCATCTAGCTCCATCCTTCTATGTTGGGCAGAATACCTGGGGCTTGGCCTGATACCATATACATTTCCATTGAAATGCATGTGATTGGTAAGTAGCACCCCGTATTTTGCATTGTGTACCTGCAAAACACTGAGAGCTCATTACAGGTCGCATGTGTTTCAATGGAACCGACTATATGCTCAGGGCGAGCCCCGTCCACTTGCATTTGCATTGTGTTTCTAACCTCAATGAAAATGCAATGTGTGAATCAACCCTGAGGTTTAGACAATGTGGACTGAAAATACCAACCAGTAATGTAGAGAAATTTAGTCAAGACCTGTGTAGTCCAGCGCTGTTTAGTGTAGTAGTGTACTGCACTTTAGTATTTGTTGCAATGTACATAATGGGGCACACTTACTAACGAAGTGTGTATAGTGCAAAGTGCGCCAGATTCTGGATTTCTGGCGCCCGTTCTTCATGAATTTGGAGCTCCCTGCACTACTCCGACTGAGTGCACCACTTTTTTGCACCACTTTTTTTGGTTCACCTTTAACATGGGGCATGCAAAAAAATTCTGTCGGACTTTGCATGTTGAATCTGGTGCACGGTCCAACTAAGCATCGGAACGCCCCCTAATTTGTCGCATGATGCCTAGTGCAGCCGCGCCACTAAAGGGTGCCTTAAAGAACGTGCAAAGTCCAATGGAAAACTGGTGCAAGGGCCTTCGTAATTGTGTCCCAATGCACTACGGGTCACTATACAGTGCAGTGTAAGCTGTGTTCTGGTGTAAGATCTTAGTTATATGCAGAGATGGGCGCTGCACCCTTGTACGACTGTCACTTAGTATACAGTTAGACTGCGACCACACATGCCGCCAGCATTGCGTATCATAACGTAACCCTAGTGTACAGAGGGAGGGCATTTTTTAAAATTTCTTTGCCTTGCCATCTTTTTTGTGAGCTGAGTTTACTGATACCATTTTGGCGATTGTATGACCTTTTGATCACTTTTTATAATTTTTTTTGTATAACAAAATAGCGAAAAGTGGCATTTCGGATGTTTGGATGCTATTTTCTGTTACAGGGTTTTACTTGGGGAATATCAGAACTAAAGTGTACTAAAGTGTATAGGGAATTTACTATAGAGCTGTAAAAGTGTGCCACTGGCACACAGTTACAAATCTACAGCAATGACAGGTCCTGCAGTATTATAAAGACTGGATGTCATGCCAACTGATCGTCACTCCCCGATGACATCACTGGGAGTGACGATCAAAGCCAATATGGTGGCTTCAACGCACTGGCAGTTTTGCCCACTGTAGTCAAAATGTGAACACCCCAATGCCATCACACACTGCTTCATGTGCATAACTCTCCCTTTGAGACTTGCTGCCCTTCTTGCAGTGTGCCATGTAGGCTTACAAACTAAATTTTCTGGGGATAGGATCTTTGCACTTATTAGATTAAAAAAAATATGGACAATAGTTGGCATAGTGCTATAGGAAGCTGTCATCAGGTTTACTTGTGAAGCTCTGGGGACAGGTTCCTTCTAAGATGGACCCCAGTGCAAAGTCTGTGCAAGCCCCCCCCCCCCCCCCCCCATCTAAGCCTCTTGGACAGGTATAAAGAGCACCTGATGCCCCCCTCAAGTTACACCCCTGGTAAGTTTTGCAGCAGATATATAAAGAATAATAAACCCTTCCATAGTTTACTATTCTTGCAGAATAATATGGATTGTCCTTTTGTAGTTTAGGATTTATGTAGCATACCTTGCAGAGTTGTAGGTAAATACTATGCACTACTTAGGATTTCTTTAGTACACTAACCCCTGCACTCTTAGTATTACTCTGTATTATATAGTACAGTGTACTAGTGCAGTTATGCTGGTGTTTTATGTCTGTATTATACTCTAATCTTGCACAATATATTCCTAATGTGACATAAGACTTCAGCTATTAGGAGAGGTGTGAGAAGGGAAGGCAAGGTGCGGCTAGATGCCACCTGGGAAAGTTGCCAGTCAGCTGCTGTGACCCTGGTCCTCTGGTTCACACATGTGACCTGACAAAGCTGTGCACAGGGTGTACTTTGTATCAGCTGAGACCTGAGAGACATCTGCTGGAAAGTGTGCACTGCCAGTACCTGCTCCTCAGGTCTCTGCGCCCTCCTGGCACATGCACACCCTCCTGGCACATGCACACCCTCCTCATTATTGGATCACATGCCAGTCCTCAGCCCACACACCCTGATCCTGCCCTCACTCCTCCTGCTCTCTGCACACTTGGCATTGTACCTCTTTGCTGCTCACAGATCCAGGTCTCCCAGGCAGCTCCTGCAGAAGTTTGTGAGTGTGACCCGCATGCTGCTCTCTGGAGACCCAGCAGATGCAGCAGGTGACCCCTGGAGACAGGGCACTGCCATCACCTCTGGCTATGAGATGGGAGAGGTACAGATGTGCCACACTGTCTACCCCTGGCACTCCAACCACTGTGGAGAGCTCAGTGCTGGACAGCTCCTCACCTGGATTGACACCACAGCCTGTCTGGCAGGTAAGAGTTTTGTCTATACAGCTTCATAGATATGTAAATGTTTGGGGTGTTGTCCTGTTGCAAGGTGTGGGGATATTAAACAAGTTATGAATTGGGTCTCTAGACGTGGTTATACACTCAAACTTAACGTAGTGGTCTAAGATTAGAAGTTTCTTTTCTTGCTGAACACAGCGCCCCCATTATCTATTGGCCGAATTTGGTATTGCACTTAAGAAATAGTCTGCAGTTGTCTAATTTTTATCACATTAGACATCTAAGGATCAATGTACTGTCTGAGCAGGGACAATGGGAATGATATTACAACCTGTAGTATTTTAGTAATTGACTTGTGGTTTGGGTTTGGTGCTATAAATCAGTCAAAACACAGTTTTTTGTGTTTAAGAAGTGTTACATGAGTTAATTTGGTCAATGTAATACATGGTGTGTGTTCTTGTAGATCTCCAAAGTTGAGTTCTTCTACAAGTGGTAAGAATACATTTGCAATTTGTATTTTTATCTTAATTGGGTCCATTGTATCTAAATCTAAGCTTGCCAGTATATTATCACACAAATTAGTCATATCAATTTATGTCGATAACATCTTCATAGACTTAATAGTTTTTCCAGGGTTACAGACCTAATTCGTCATGTGTGTTGGTGCTCTGACCATTTCTACTTGTGGACCTATTAAAGGAGAATGAATGCAGAGCACAATGACTTCTTGTTCCGACTACACAAGATTTGTAGCCTGTTACCATGGTGACCCATGGGTTTGCATAAAATCTCTAGTTTAAAACTGTAGGAAATATTTAATCAGGTTCCTAATTTATTTTATTTTAGATGTATTATGGCTCTTTCTGTGGGAAATTTTACAGTTGGCAAGTTGTCAAATTTGAAAATAATTTGTCAAAAAAATGCAATTAATTAAAAAAAAATACAGGCAGTCCCCGGGTTACGTACAAGATTGGTTCCATAAGTTTGTTCTTAAGTTGAATTTGTATGTGAGTCGAAACAGTATATTTTATAATTGTAGTTCCAGACAAAAAATTTTTTTGCCCCAGTGACAATTGGAGTTGCAAGATTTGGACCAAGGATTATCAATAAAGCTTCATATCAGACACTTTATAGCTGATTATTGAAAGTCTGGGACTATACTTATGTATCCAGAGAGCTTCACCAGAGGGCACAGTGGGCAGAGGGGTCTGTCTTTAACTAGGGGTCATCTGTAATTCGGGTGTCCTTAAGTAGGGGACCTGTACATCTTCCTTCTAAATTTGGCATGGCCTCCAGTTGAGTGTTTGTCCTTGGTCTTTGTTGATGACACATTCGCCCAATCAATGGCACTCAGGAGGAGACTACCAGGTAGACCAGGTTCCCAAATAGTGACTCTTCTAACAGAAAGGCGAATGCTAAAGGAAAGAAATTTACTTGGCTAACCCTTATAACTGAGGTTGACCTTGAATAAGAATGGACTAATAAGTAGTGAGTTAATAAGTAGTGTATTTTGCCTTGTGATTATTGTGATCTACTGTTCTATAGAATTTGCTGTAAGTGATCCCCAATGTCTGGTGTCTTTTCTAGCGGAGAGGCATGCCGGTTTGGCCTGTGTGACTGCATCTGTGGATGACATACAGATTGAAGAGACGGCCAGGTACTGGACCTAACGTTTCCTCTTAGATCAGAACACTTAGTGTCTATAATCCTGCCAGTTGCCATTAACTGTTTATTACTGTTCAAGGTTCATCCTAGGGGGGAAAGATAAATGTCAAACACCTGTCTCATGGACAGTATAACATCACCAAGTAGATGTGCATCCAGCTAGTGTGCTCGGTCATATGCTCAGACATGGACCAGCTGCACTTGCGCTGTGTTTTGGACTGGACCCTCAGATCCTTTTGTGGACCCAGATGTAAATTTTATACTGGAATCCAGAGGTCCAGCAGAAGACAATCTAGTTGCATGGTACCAAGACCGGCTTCTGAGGAGTTAATGAAATGTAGGTCCATTAGTTTTATCTAAAGGGCGCAATCTTTAACAAATATTCAGACTAGTATCTTGTGGGAAACTCAATCCATTGAGGTAGTGATGTCACAATACAGATATACTGTGAACCAGGATAATAAGCATGGCAATATAAAACCATGACCAATCAAAAGGAAGGATAATTCCCATTGCCCACGTTATATACAAAGTGATGTCATAATTCTCCTAATGTCAGTAAATGGAGAGTAGGAAAGAACTATTACTCAATGATGATTAAGCACATGGATCATCCACACAGTGACGTCACAAAAGAGCTAATAAACTGTAACAACAAGTGACAGCATAACAAGAATGATGTATAGCACATGTTTTATTGCAGGGGTCAGGAACCTTTTTGGTTGAGAGAGCCATGAACGCCACATATTTTAAAATGTTATTTTGTAAGAGCCGTACCATATGCACATGCCTCCCAGTAGAAAGGATTATTCCAGCACATGCCCCCAAGTAGATAGGTAGCTACAGTACACGCTCCCAGTATATAGGTAGCCACAGCACACGCCTCCCAGTAGGCAGCTAGCCACAGCACACGCCTCCCAGTAGGCAGCTAGCCACAGCACACGCCTCCCAGTAGGCAGCTAGCCACAGCACACGCCTCCCAGTAGGCAGCTAGCCACAGCACACGCCTCCCAGTAGGCAGCTAGCCACAGCACACGCCTCCCAGTAGGCAGCTAGCCACAGCACACGCCTCCCAGTAGGCAGCTAGCCACAGCACACGCCTCCCAGTAGGCAGCTAGCCACAGCACACGCCTCCCAGTAGGCAGCTAGCCACAGCACACGCCTCCCAGTAGGCAGCTAGCCACAGCACACGCCTCCCAGTAGGCAGCTAGCCACAGCACACGCCTCCCAGTAGGCAGCTAGCCACAGCACACGCCTCCCAGTAGGCAGCTAGCCACAGCACACGCCTCCCAGTAGGCAGCTAGCCACAGCACACGCCTCCCAGTAGACAGCTAGCCACAGCACACGCCTCCCAGTAGACAGCTAGCCACAGCACACGCCTCCCAGTAGACAGCTAGCCACAGCAAAAAATAAAAAGAATATTCACTTGCAGCCAACTCCTCATGACTCCCACGCTCTTCTCTTTGACTCAGGCTTAGACGATGGCGGCAATGGTGCCTGGGTCGTACAAAGGACATAGGCAGTGGCAACATCGCAGTGTCCAGTGATCGGTCTAAGAGACACACAGCAGCCATCGCTATTTATTAAAGATTTGTCTGAGAGCCAGATGCAGCCAACAAAAGAGCCACATCTGGCTCCCGAGCCATAGGTTCCCTACCCCTGTTTTATTGGATAATGCAGTAGCACAACGATAGAAGAGCCAACTCTGAATACATACTGGACTGTCATAGTATAGGGATGCTAAACCATTCTGTCACTGTACCAAGGACTTACCAGTCCTTTTGTAGTGTTCAAATGGACCTCTGCACCGCAACAGTTACATATTTATTATAGGCCAAGGACTAGATCAGTGGTGGCTAACCTATGGCACTGGTGCCAGAGGTGGCACTCAGAGCCCTTTCTGTGGGCACTCAGGCCATCACCAGAGATGACTCCAGGTATCTTCCTGCAGTCCCAGACAACCCAGGACTTTCTGTGCACAGAGCTATTTTAAAGTGACAGCTGTACCTGGGACTATTTTCTGCTTTATTGGTGTCCTCAGGTGCTGGTATCAATGAAAACTGTGACAGAGAAGGGAGTATAAATCACAAATTAAATTTCTGTGTTGGCACTTTGCGATAAATAAGCGGGTCTTTGTTGTAGTTTGGGCACTCGATCTCTACAAGGTTTGCCATCATTGGACTAGATGTTCTCTCCTGCCATATCAAGCAATGACCTTTAATTTATGAGGTCTGAACATTTTTAAGAGCACAAATACACTTAAAAAAGATCCATTTAAATGCAGTTAATCCCAATATTCAGCCTCTTTTCCATACCACATTCACAGGGTGGTGATCTGGACTGGCTTTTACCATTTTCGGGAGCATCTGTATACACAGACGCACTGCTTAATGTGTGTCCAGTACACACATGGGTCATGACTAAAATAGCATCATTCAATGGAGAATATGAAAAAACGATAGATGGTATCGGAGCAGATGTTATCAGGGCAGACTGGTCTGGTCACACCTCAATTGCTAGATTTTGTGACACTATATCAATAAAAATTATTTTTTTGTAAAGTGAAGCTTTCCATTTTTCTGTGCATCAGTTATTATGAGCCGTAACATAAATGCAAATCCTTGTGTTTACACCTATTCTCTGGTTAGTCTCTACACCCGACATTGGTTCTTTATAACTGATGAAAATGGGTGAAAATGGCCATTCTAAATATTACACTAGGAGAGCCTCCAATATCTGCTAGAGTTTGAGTAATTTTTCACCTTTGCTAGACCTGGCTCCTGTTATACTAGAATTAGTAGAGGTCCTTTACTTTCCAGGTATTAAAGTACAAGATGGCCTTAAGGTGATACTGTCGCAGGGAGCAGTCCTGTGGTTTTCCCATGCTGTCATTATTGTCTATATTTAGTTGTCAGACTCCGTGATGCTGTCAGGAATTTTATTAGGAGATCATATGAAGTGTTCACCCCTCCTGCCATTGGTTCTCCTTCTGCAGGATTATAGGACCCTGGCAGGGAAGAGAGGAAACCTTCTCTCTGGCCTCTCTGAGCTGTGGCCTATTTTCAGTACAAGAACCTTCTCTATCTTCCTGACAGGAATTGTTCTGAGTTACAAGCTAAATGAATACTTGAAATGGATGGGAACAGGAATAAGTAAATGATTTCAATGGATGTTCAGGGACATTTCCAGCACAAAAGCCTTTGGTTTATTAAGATGGATTGTGCAGCGTAGCGGGGAGTGTCGACGCCAGGAACAATCTAGGCCAATTACATGAAATGTTCGCAGGGTCTTTAGCTCGTGTGGTCTCTCATGGGTTCATTTGGTTTGATCTTTGTTAGATTTTGTCATCTTCTGACCACTTACCTGTCAGTGTAATGTACAATGACTGATTTGGATGGACCCGTCTGGGTTAGAATAGCTTTATTATAGGATACCCCTGCTGTCTTGGATGAGGTGTATCAGAATATGTCTGGGTCCTATCTATCTTTGAGAGCCCCTTCCTTCAATGTACCTTCTGTAACTAAACTCTTAGGCCCAGATACAAGTCCTATATTTCCACTTATTACAATTTATTTGTATACTCCCGAATTGAAATGTATTTTTGCACTATAATGCCGGTTTTGTTTCGTTTACCCAATTGACATGGAATTAAGTTATTGCTTTTTCAGTCAAAAATCTAAATTTGGGCAAAAATGTACTTACTTTCAAAATACCAGGGACCCAGGTGGATGAAGTAAAACACCTTATGCTGAACCCAGGGTGTAAGGTATAGCGACTATTCATGTTTAAAGGGGTTGTCCGCTTTAAGCAAATAATTGATCTTGTTTGTGTAATGAAAAGTTATACAGTTTTCCAATAAACATTTCTTCATAAAGGTTTTCTAGATCTCTGCTTGCTGCCATTCAAGTGTAAACTTCATTGTATTCATCATTTGTCATGTGATGTCACACAGGTGCACTGCTTGGTGGCTTCACAGAGTAATCAGAGTTGTTTATTATATAACAAGTCATGCACCTGTGTGACATCACTTGACAGTGGGACAGGTTTTATCAACAAGAAATAAACAATGAAGCTTCCTGCTGAAGGACAGCAAGCGGAGATCTCGAAAACCGGGGCGGCACAGTGGCTTAGTGGGTAGCACTTCTACCTTGCAGCGCTGGGGACCTGGGTTCTAGTCCCAGGTCAACATCTGCAAAGAGGTTGCATGTTCTCTCCTTGTTTGCGTGGGTTTCTTCTGGGTACTCCTGTTTCCTCCCACACTCCAAAACATACTGGAAGGTTGATTAGATTGCGAGCCCCATGTAGACAGGGAACAATTTGTCATGCTTTGTGCACCACTGCGTAATCTGTAGGCGCTATATAAATAAAGAATTATTATTGTTATTAACTGTGAGGAAGTCATATAGAAAGTATATTGGAAAACTATGACTTTTCATTACTCAAATACCAATTATTTGCTGAAAGTGGACAACCCCTTTAATGAATAATTGGTTTGGTTAATTTAACCAATAACACTATTGTTACCAAGTGTGCAAATATTTAGTTTAGATCTATATATTATGTTCTTTTCTGCCTGGAATATTCTCTGCTTTTAACCACAATGTCTGAATTCGCTCTTCCCTCTAGGATTGGACAACAAATTTGCATTAGAGCAAAAGTGAACAGAGCGTTTAACACAAGCATGGAGGTAAACTTGCCCTTTTTATTGAGTTTTTATTTTAAAAATTTGATTTAAAATCAGATGTGAGGTGTGCACATTGCTCTATCTTTTACTTTTTATTTCAAAAATGTTTTTTTTTTTTTTAGTGAGTGTCTGTCATTCACAATTCATTTATAGACACTTACATGTTCTACATTCCTCAACAATCCTCTGTTATTTTATTTGAAGGTTGGCATTAAGGTTGCAGTCGAAGACCCTTTTACAAGTAGTCAGAAACACGTTTGCACAGCATTTTCCACATATGTGGTGAAGCCCCTTGGAGGAAAGAAGGTAAAATATAAAAATGTGAAATACTGATGTAGTTTGTTTTTATGTAAGTTAGTACAGGTAATGGATGGCAATGGCATCATTGTAAATGTATCTGTGCAATAATATGGTCTTAGGTCTGTTGCAGACTAAAGCCGGCTGCATATGAATCCGTATGTGTGCCCGATCTTACAGACTGTACACATTGCACGTGATAAGAGTCCTTGCATCATACAGAAATTATGCAAGGACTCCCTGTTTGCTGGGCGAGCAGCACTGTAAATGTTACAAATTGGAAGAACGGTCATATTTCTGTATGATGCAAGGACTCCCATTTGTGCAATGTGTGCAGTCCATGGGATCTGACCAATAAACAGGTCTGTTTTCAGGGGCTGCACATGTTAATGTACAGCAGGTCTTTGGATTGAGCTCTTTGTCTGCTGCATTTTCATTTCACATGTTTTGGTCTCAGGAGCTGACATATCGTCTATTAGCCAAATGTGGGTTTAAGAGAAGTGTGTTGTTTTTCTATTGATTCACCTATTCACCTTGATTCACAACCATATACCCCTTCATTACACTACATCTCAAGGGATGTTACATTTAACCCCTTAATACAACACGTATTACATTTTACTATAATATTATTATTATTATTATTATTATTATTATTATTATTATTATTATTATTATTATTATTGTAGTTTGTTGATCTGGTGGACGGGGACCACATAGTAATCTGTGGCTATTGTTAGTATTTTTACAAACCCATTAATAAAAATGTGTAAAGGGGGACAATGTAACATTAAAACACCAGGGAAATATTATGTAGAAATTACGTATATTTTTGAGTGAATTTAATTGTCACTCAGTTTGTCTTTGCAAAAAACTAGCCTGAAGTTCTTGGAAATGATACTATAGAACTCCCTAGTGTCTTTATGAGAAAAGCATAGAGGATGGTGAACTTGTACCCAAGAATCCAATGGTACTGAATGAGCGTCTTGTGTTTATGGGGTGGCTGTGTTTCTTCCAGTAGATATTCAGGACCAGGTTTGGAGAATTTTATCCTTATACCATGTTTCCATAACGTCCCCCATGACGGCCCACTAGGAGGATGACCCTTGACCTCTGTAGGGACAGGAAGCAGAGAGGTTAAAAGCCTCCCCCCCACATCCTCCCGCCAGTGTCTTCCTGTCCCTACAGGGGTCAGGTCAAGAGAGGGTCTCTCTCCTCCTAGGGGGGGGGGGACGTTTTTAAAAAAAAAAAAAAAAAAAACGGAGAAGGATCTCCATACTTACCAACCTTACCTGGGGTTACGCCGACTGCGGTCCAAGTTCCCCTCCGGACAGATCCTCGGTTAGCCCGGCGGCTGCGGGCTCTCCCTGGACGGTAACATCGTTCCGGCTGGCGTCCTCTCCGGCGGGCTGGTCCACCAGACTCTCGCGCGGACGCAGGGAACTACGTTTCCCAGAATTCCCCCTGTTCGATGACGACTTCCGGTCGCGACCGGAAGTGACCGCGGACCGGGCGCGGGACGCAGTGGAGGCCACCGGCAGGGGGATGGGCTCCCCATGAAGGTATTTAAATCCTCAAAAGCGGGTAGTCAGTTGGTCTGAGGTCTATGACTTGTTTCTTCTTGGCTGGCCGTCCCAGACATCGTAATGGCTGATGAGGCAGACTTGGGCCTACTCCACCCCCCGGTGCACGTGAGTGGTGCTGTATGGCAACATATACAATTGTTTTTTGTTGTGAGCTCCAAGTCATTGTCTCCTTGCCTTCCTTCCCTAGGAGCAAGTTTCTAAGGGGAAAGGCAAGGAAGAGAAATCAGGAAAGTCTGAAAAGAGTAGAGAAAAGCCTGAAAAAAGCAGGATTCCTGTTAAAAAATGCAGTATGTGCTTCCGTACACTACTAGAAGGCTATAAGAAACCGATCTGCAAACCCTGTATCGATGAATTCATGCGGGAGGAGAAAACGTCTTTTATGGACGAGCTTAAGTCCTTTATAGACGAGAAAGTGGTTTCTTCAGTGGCGGCGGCTACGCAGGGAGCCCCCCCACGTAAGAAAGCTCGGATAGTATCGGCTTCCTCCTCAGAGGAAGAAGAGGGATGCATTTCAGACTCTCCTTCCTGCTCTCTGGCGGGAGACCAGGATCATCAGGATCGTGAGCAGGCAACATGCTCCCGCTACTTATTCCAAAATGAGGATCTGGATGATCTTCTGAAAGCTATGCGAGATACATTGAACCTCGAGGACGAGGAACCCCCTCTTTCTCGCGAAGATGAACTATTTGGGGGACTCAAAGCCAGGAAACAGCGTGTTTTTCCCCTCAACGATACCCTTAGGGGTCTAATTAGTCAGGAATGGAGAGACCCTGAGAGAAAAATCGCGGTCTCTAAGAATTTCAGGAAACGCTTAGTCTTCGACCCTGAAGAGTCAAAGGATTGGGACTCATTCCCCAAAGTTGATGTACAGGTTTCCAAGGTCTCTAGGAAGATGGACCTGCCCTTTGAAGATTCGGCTCAGCTAAGAGACCCGATGGACAGGAAATCTGAAGCCCTTTTAAAGAAAGCGTGGGAAACTTCCATGCTAAGCCTAAAGTCAAACTTAGGAGCCACTTCGGTGGCAAGAACACTATATTTCTGGCTGGGGAAATTAGAGTCCCATATCCGGGAGGGTACTCCCAGAGAAGACTTACTGGAAAGCATACCATTGCTAAGATCAGCTACTGCCTTCCTTGCTGACGCATCTGCTGAAGGAATAAGGTTTGCTGCAAAAGAAGGAGCTCTTACCAATGCCACCAGGAGGGCCTTATGGCTGAAACAGTGGAGCGGGGACATCCGCTCTAAATCCAAATTGTGCAGCATTCCTTTTTCCGGGGACTTTGTGTTCGGACCCGAATTGGACGCTATACTCGAAAAGGCGTCTGACAGAAAAAGGGGATTTCCAGAGTCCAAAACAATACTCAAGAAATCTTCCTTTCGTCCTTTTAGGAACACCGGAGAGACTTACCGTGGCAAAGGTAAGCAAGGACGGTGGAGTTATCCCAAAGGAGGAAGGGGAAGGGGTTTCCTTTTCTCTAACCTCCCAGAGGGTCCAGGAAACAAGAAACAATGACGCCAGAGTGGGGGGGCGTCTCCTGGGATTCCTATCCCAGTGGACAAAGGTCACCTCGAATCCCTGGGTACTGTCTATCTTGGAATCAGGCTACAGGATAGAATTTTCATCACCCCCCCCTTCTCCAAGGTTTGTCGCTCCCTTACCATCTCTCTCTCACTCTACACATTCCTTCATTTGGCAGGAAGTATTTCATCTAATCCACATGGGAGTGGTGGTGCCGGTCCCTCAAGAACAAGAAAAATTGGGATTCTACTCCCCGTTGTTCCTTGTCAAAAAACCAGATGGATCAAATCGCCTAATTATCAACTTGAAAGAGCTAAACCGCTTCATCGTTTACAGAAGATTTCGCATGGAGTCGGTAAGAACAGCTACCCAACTTATTCACACAGACTCCTATATGTGCACTTTAGATTTAAAAGATGCATACTATCATTTACCTATTCACCCCTCATCTCAGAGATTCCTAAGATTCTCGGTTCTCTCTCCCGAGGGCTCTGTCTTACACTTTCAATTCCGTGCACTTCCATTCGGTATCTCATCGGCTCCAAGGGTCTTTACCAAGATCATGGTGGAGGTGGTAGCCTTTTTAAGACTACAAGACATATCAATCATCCCTTACCTAGACGACTTGCTAATTATAGGGAAAGACAAACAAAAACTAATCTTGGCAAGAGAGTCTTCCCTAAGAATTTTAACAGAGTTGGGGTGGTTAATCAACCTGAAAAAATCAAGTTTAGTACCCTCCACTCGAAAGACCTTTCTAGGGATCATTCTAGACTCAACTCACCAAATGTCTTTTCTTCCTCAGGAGAAAATATCCAACATAAAGCATCAGATTCGTTCATTCAGACGAAAGGACTCTGTACCAGTCAGACAGGCGATGAAGATCCTGGGGCTCCTCACAGCATGCCTACCTGCGGTCGCCTGGAGTCAGAGCCATACTCGGATCCTTCAGAATTGGATCCTAACTTTCTGGAACAGGAAGTCTTCAGGTCTAGACAAGAAGATCCGGATTCCTTCCTTTGTAAAGAGGGACCTGCTGTGGTGGATGGAATTAAGGAACCTAGAGAAAGGGGTATGTTGGCACCACCTCCCAACCATCACCATAGTGACAGACGCAAGCAGCTCAGGCTGGGGAGCAATCCTTCCTTCCCACTACGAGCAAGGGTCCTGGACTCTAGCCCAAGCAAAAAGCAGCTCAAACTACAGGGAGTTAAGAGCGGTCTGGGAAGCGCTAAGATCGAACACAGCCTATCTGAGGGATCATCATATCCACATTCTCTCGGACAACGTCTCGACAGTGTCCTATTTAAGGAGACAAGGGGGTACAAGATCCCCAGTATTATCGAGTCTGGCTCGTACCATCTTCCAGTGGGCGGAAGAAAACATCCTTTCCATCTCTGCCACTCATTTGAAGGGATCCCTAAACAGAGAAGCGGATTATCTCAGCAGGAGAGAGATCCTACCGAACGAATGGTGTCTCAACCAGGAGATCTTCCTACATCTAACCAGCGTCTGGGGCATGCCCCAAATAGACCTATTCGCCACGAGGGAGAATTCAAAATGCCAACAATACTTCTCTCTGGAGGCCGGCGAGTCCAGAGATCACTTGGACGCGTTCAGCCATCGTTGGAGCGGAAGTCTCATGTATGCCTTTCCCCCAATTCCCCTAATTGCGAGAGTACTCAGGAAAATCTTGCTCGACCGGTCAAGGGTGATCCTGATCTGCCCAAACTGGCCAAAAAGAAGCTGGTACCCACTGTTGAGGTCCCTATCTGTCCAGCAACCTTTTATTCTACCGATTCAGAAGGACCTTCTATACCAAGGTCCGATTTTCCATCCCGATCCAGGAAGACTCCGTCTGGCGGCTTGGATCCTGAGTTCGAGTTCCTAAGGTCCCAAGGTCTCTCTCGGGCTGTAATAACTACGTTGAAGGCAAGTAGGAAAAAGGTTACTTTCGCCATATATCATAAGATATGGAAAAAGTTTGTGACCTTTTGTGGGGCTAATCCCCCCTCTCAGTCTAACCCAAATATTTTACAGGTACTAGACTTCCTGCAAAAAGGACTAGAAATTGGTCTTTCTACTAGCACTCTGAAAGTCCAAATTTCGGCTCTGAGCGCATTCTTCGACCATCCCCTGGCGGACCACAGGTGGGTCAAAAGATTTATTGCTGCTGCAAATAGAATTAGGCCTCAGATTCTGAAGCGGGTTCCCTCCTGGGATCTCTCCCTGGTTCTGGATGCTCTCTCCAGACCTCCCTTTGAGCCTTTAAAGGACGCTAGTATAAAAAACTTAACTTTAAAGACTTCCTTATTAGTAGCTGTGACTTCAGCTAGAAGGCTGGGGGAACTCCAAGCCATTTCTATTAGAGAACCCTATATGTGTATTCTCCCTGACAGGATAACTCTGACTCTGGATCCAAGCTTTGTTCCCAAAGTGGCGTCCAGGTTTCACAAAGATCAAGAAATAATTCTTCCATCATTCTACGGGAATCCTTCTTCAAGCAAGGAATTGGAGTGGCATTCCCTGGATGTAAGGCGCTCGGTCTTAGAGTACTTAAAAGCTACAAAACCCTGGCGCAAGGATCACAATCTCTTTGTTCAGTTTCAGGGGAAGAACAAAGGGGTAAAGGCATCCAAAACCACGATCGCCAGATGGTTAAAGACTGCCATAGCCTCTTGTTACACAGAACAGGGGAAGGAAGTTCCTCCTAACCTTAAAGCCCATTCCACCAGAGCCATATCCGCCTCCTGGGCAGAGAAGAGGGGTGCTTCTCTTGAACAAATCTGCAGAGCTGCCACCTGGGTTTCTTCATCCACCTTCGCAAAACACTATCGGCTGGACTTACCCAACTCACAGGATCTCGCCTTCGGTCAGAAAGTTCTCCAGGCTGTGGTCCCACCCTAACTCTACTAATTTTGTAGATCTCCTAGTGGGCCGTCATGGGGGACGTTATGGAAATTGTGAATTAGACTCACCGGTAATTCGGTTTCCATCTAGTCCTCCATGACGGCCTATATATTTTTCCCTCCCATGCTTCTTTCACTTTATTGAAAATTCTGTATGTGATTCAAACAAGACAGAATAAAAATATGTTGTATCTTCCACCGGTGTAGTTATTTGGTAGACACTGGCGGGAGGATGTGGGGGGGAGGCTTTTAACCTCTCTGCTTCCTGTCCCTACAGAGGTCAAGGGTCATCCTCCTAGTGGGCCGTCATGGAGGACTAGATGGAAACCGAATTACCGGTGAGTACTAATTCACAATTTCTCCATGATCCATCAGCAGCGTACTCCCCTCTAGTAAAACATGTGCATGCTTGGCCTTGTGTAAGGATGCAATGAATAGCAGTTAGGTAGCTATTGTATGGTACATAGGCACCTTGTATAACCCAGTAGCCAGAGGAGCTTACAATCTACCCAGTGTCACAAAGTCTGTGTTTACATTTTGTTTTGCCCAAGGGACAAGATAGTCCTGTTATCATAGTATGGTAAAGGTCAGTCACTGAGGTTTTCTATCTTCTGGTCATCTTTGCTTTATAGTTTGTGTTCAAAGTCACACAGTGTTACTACAGGACGAGAGCTGTAATCATTAACAGCGACACAATTACACTGTGAACAAGTCCGCAGGGTTATGCAAGTCAGAAGTGTTATTAGAGGGGCTGCATGCTGTTGTCATGAGAAAAAAAACAAACGACTGTATCCAAAAAGCAAAGAAAGTTTTTGTATAAAAACACCACTGTACTTAGAAGGGGATTAACTAAGAAAGGCTGGGCCCCATAGCAGACTTCTGCATGGGGCCCCCCTTCCCCTTAAAATGATATACATATTTCTACACACACACTTTTATACAATCACACACATTTATTCTCTTATATACACACATACAGTTCTACACTCATACGCACAGATTAATGCACTCATGTATACATTTATACTCTTGTACAGTATATACACAAACACTGAATATGCACATCAAATTTCCACACATACTGCATAGTACATACAAATTTTATACACATAAATACACACCATGCACACACATACTGCATAGTACGTACACATAGTTAATACACACCATGCACACATACTGCATATACATACACATTCTATACACATAGTATATACACACCATGCACACACATACAGCATATACATACACATACATTTATACACTCACGCATATGTATATGTATATACGCACTGTCAGCCAGTACTTATATCACAGGAGGGTGTCAGAGGCCATAGATCTGACTTCACACAGCCCAGTAGCTGCAGGGGGAAGTAGACGGCAGGAAGTAGAGATGAGATTCCTGGTTCTATTGTTCCACACTCAACTGTGTACTGCGGAAGATGTGCACTACTATATACATATTATGCAGTACAGTGTGCAGCATAATATGTATACAATGCTGCAGATACTCCATTCTCTAGTGATGCAGGTCGGGTGCCGGGCCCCCTGACATTGCGGGCCCCGTCACAGCTGCTATGGCTGCTACACCTGTTACACCCCCGGTACTGAGATCTTTTTTTTTTTCACATTTCTCCCAAATTTCCTTCCTGCCAAGGCAGAAACATTAATGGAAAGCAAAATATTTAACAACTTTAATAGTGGAACAAAAAAAGGATGCAACTGTATCTTAGAAACTATAGCATCTATGGGTTATAATATTTGCACTTGTTGGTGTGAATATCATCATACTGCAGCGCTTCTATCATTCCCTGCAACGTCACTGCAGAGTTTTTAAGAAAGGTTAAAGCCTTCCACTAAAATCCTCATTTTGAACGGATTGGCTAATAAGACAGTCACGCAAGGACAAATCCTCATAAGAGCCGAGTACCCTTTGTATTATACTGAGAAGCAAGATCCTCCCAAGAGCAATTCACCCTAAAAGTGCGATGTCACCACCGTACACATAAACGAGATAATCTGGAAGGATTATGCAACCAGTTATTAATTATCAGTCTATTTTATTACCATTCTCGGGGACACAAATGTCACTTTTTTTTTTCCAGGTTAATCTTAAACCAGTGAGGCTGCAGTCGGCACAAGATCATTTGGAGTACAGTCTAGCGGCTGAGAGGAGGCGTATAAGGCTTTATCATGAAGATGCCTATAACAATCTGATGGAGGATGGCAGTGCTTTTTATGGTTGGTGAAAGTGTTAAAAATGGAAGAAAGCAAATGGTCTTTACAACTTCCCACCACAACCTGCATTTTCACATACTAAAGCCACGTAGACAAACGTGTTCAGCAGACGGGAACGTGGTTCCTTGTTTGTGGCTTGTTTGAGACTGGTGGGTGAGCGCCGCTGATGCTGCCTTTTGTCAACATGATCCGACTCCGGGCGGGAGCCTTGATCATGTGCAGTGAAGGTAACTGCACCTGATGAAGGCTCCCGCCTGGAGCCGAAACACGTTGTGTATCTAATAAACGATCCTTTAAACCATACGAATGCTCTGCAACTTTTGTTGGACGTAGCGCCGAAACAAACGAGAAACTACACGTGTACAAATATCTCTGTCATTGCCAACAAAGGATGTATAAAAAAGTAGTGAGATGAACATTTGTTATTAACCAAATACTTATATTCCACCATAATTTGCAATTAAATTCATTAAAAATAAGACAATGTGATTTTTTTGTCTCTCATAACTGAGGTTAGTCATCACAGGCCTCTCAGTGGGAGAACTTGCACAATCGGTGGCTGACTACTTTTGCCCCCACATGATCTGGTAGTTGATGCAATGTATCTAGCATTGTCTGTAGCTACATTTACTTCTCATGTGAGAGAAGTTCTTTACCTACAATGTATTAACAGCAAATGAATATCTTCAAAAAGAAATTGCAACACAAAATATCAGAGTTGATCTTGGCGGTCAACAATATCGTATGGTTTACCAGGTGAAGAAAACTCCAACTCTTCTATTATGTGCATGTATGATATGATAAAATATGTACTGTGCATTTATAGAATACAAATCTGTTCAACATCAATTTTTCTTTCCATTTTATGTCTTTATTTTCAGATGCAGATTGGGAAAATGACAATAACAAGATCTCTACGGACAGCACTTGTGTAGAAAGTATAGAACTGGTTCTTCCACCACATGCAAACCATCAGGGCAACACGTTTGGAGGGCAGATCATGGCATGGATGGAAACTGTAGCCAACATCTCTGCAAGGTGATTTCCTGCACAGTTTGGGAAAATGATAGAACAACCCATGAATAATGAATCCTCTTTATTGCAACTGTTTAAATCCTTTGTGCATTTAACAAAATATCTTGTAATCATTTGTTCAGAAATTTTATATCATATATTTTTTTATAAATTATATCTGCGTTCTCCCTTGCTTTAGCCACACCAATGCAGCTGATGCTTCTAAAATATATATAGATTCTCACCATGTATTTTACTTATTTTTTTCTTCTACTTCCTCAGCCGTCTTTGTCGCACTCACGCAGTCCTGAAGTCTGTGGATATGTTCAAGTTCAGAGGTCCGTCCACTGTAGGAGACAGACTGGTGTTTCGAGCAATTGTGAATAACACATTTCAGAAAAGGTAATGGTGACCTTTGATTCTTTAGAATAGAAAATAGTGAATATCGCACACAAAAGGATTTTCATAATTTTGGGATGTTTTAGGAACAGTAAATTACTCCAATCCAGAAACCTTCACCAGAGGTCACACGGGTGTAGAGGTCTGTTTGTAACTAGGGGTTGTCTTCAAGTCAGATGTTCTTGCGTCTGGGACTGCTTGTACTTTCTGTATCAATTACTCAGTTTTCTAGATCTCTGCTTGCTGTCATTCAACAGCTCCTTATATCACAGAAATCAGCACCGTGTGTTATACGCTTTCACCCAAAATATTATTGCTGTGCTGTCAACCCTTAGCCCAAAAATGACCACAATGTAAATTTATACCGGTATTAGAGGATTCAAGATATTGGAGACCTCACATGAAGATCTCCTGGATTAGGAATATTGTTTATGCCCTCTATCTTTTACAAAGTAAATCAAGGATTCTGCAATAATTTGATGATTTCCTGTATAGTCGGCATAGTTCAATGGGAATTGACAGTATTTCATCATGAAGTGCCACAGAGTAGTCCATAGTACACAGTACAGTGCCAAGCCCTGGGCATGTGAAGGTCATGAACTGTCTTGCAGTAGTTTATAACTCAAAATCAACTTAAACATAAACTTTAAACAATTTGGGGGGAAATAACCTCTTTAAGTTTGTGTCCTGCCTTTGTAGGTCTTCTTTAATGCCTCCATTGATGGTAGAAAGGAGGATTTCATAGGAAGTGAAATCTTAAATGATCAAAAACCTTCACTATATTCAATTATTTCTGCTTGTAAAAAAACGCCACTTAAAGTTTTTTTTCAATTCAGGGAGAGTTGAATCGAGGCTCATTCATCTCGGTTACTGTAACTTTTTATAATCATAGATGGGAGCGGATCCCTTGTATGTTTTAGATGTTGTTAAGTTGTGGTATTATGTTTGTTATGTGATAAGTCTCGTAATGTTTAACAAGTGTGCCACTACAACTTTATCTATCTTATCTATACCTTGGATACTCTGGAATTGGTATAAAACATTGTGTGCACTGCCTGTTCTCTCCATCAACCTCAACTTTTTGCATCCTTAAATATCACCCAAATGATTCTGGGCATTGAGAATTTTATTTCTGTAGCCCCCACCGCTCCTAAACATTCAGTGCCATAAGTATCAGCACCAGTGGTTTAACAAGACCCCAGTGGGCCCCTGGTGCAAACTTTGGATTAGGGCCCCATATACCTGAACTCTCGCTGTGAAAGCTTACACTTTCAGAATACACATATAAGCTACACGGTTATACATACACAGCACCTCACTCATTTAACATATATTGTCAAGTACCCTCCCCTCACTCACGGAGTGTCCCGCAGCCTCCCCTCACTCGCGGAATGTCCCGCAGCCTCCCCTCACTCGCGGAATGTCCCGCAGCCTCCCCTCACTCGCGGAATGTCCCGCAGCCTCCCCTCACTCGCGGAATGTCCCGCAGCCTCCCCTCACTCGCGGAATGTCCCGCAGCCTCCCCTCACTCGCGGAATGTCCCGCAGCCTCCCCTCACTCGCGGAATGTCCCGCAGCCTCCCCTCACTCGCGGAATGTCCCGCAGCCTCCCCTCACTCGCGGAATGTCCCGCAGCCTCCCCTCACTCGCGGAATGTCCCGCAGCCTCCCGTCACTCGCGGAATGTCCCGCAGCCTCCCGTCACTCGCGGAATGTCCCGCAGCCTCCCGTCACTCGCGGAATGTCCCGCAGCCTCCCGTCACTCGCGGAATGTCCCGCAGCCTCCCGTCACTCGCGGAATGTCCCGCAGCCTCCCGTCACTCGCGGAATGTCCCGCAGCCTCCCGTCACTCGCGGAATGTCCCGCAGCCTCCCGTCACTCGCGGAATGTCCCGCAGCCTCCCGTCACTCGCGGAATGTCCCGCAGCCTCCCGTCACTCGCGGAATGTCCCGCAGCCTCCCGTCACTCGCGGAATGTCCCGCAGCCTCCCGTCACTCGCGGAATGTCCCGCAGCCTCCCGTCACTCGCGGAATGTCCCGCAGCCTCCCGTCACTCGCGGAATGTCCCGCAGCCTCCCGTCACTCGCGGAATGTCCCGCAGCCTCCCGTCACTCGCGGAATGTCCCGCAGCCTCCCGTCACTCGCGGAATGTCCCGCAGCCTCCCGTCACTCGCGGAATGTCCCGCAGCCTCCCGTCACTCGCGGAATGTCCCGCAGCCTCCCGTCACTCGCGGAATGTCCCGCAGCCTCCCGTCACTCGCGGAATGTCCCGCAGCCTCCCGTCACTCGCGGAATGTCCCGCAGCCTCCCGTCACTCGCGGAATGTCCCGCAGCCTCCCGTCACTCGCGGAATGTCCCGCAGCCTCCCGTCACTCGCGGAATGTCCCGCAGCCTCCCGTCACTCGCGGAATGTCCCGCAGCCTCCCGTCACTCGCGGAATGTCCCGCAGCCTCCCGTCACTCGCGGAATGTCCCGCAGCCTCCCGTCACTCGCGGAATGTCCCGCAGCCTCCCGTCACTCGCGGAATGTCCCGCAGCCTCCCGTCACTCGCGGAATGTCCCGCAGCCTCCCGTCACTCGCGGAATGTCCCGCAGCCTCCCGTCACTCGCGGAATGTCCCGCAGCCTCCCGTCACTCGCGGAATGTCCCGCAGCCTCCCGTCACTCGCGGAATGTCCCGCAGCCTCCCGTCACTCGCGGAATGTCCCGCAGCCTCCCGTCACTCGCGGAATGTCCCGCAGCCTCCCGTCACTCGCGGAATGTCCCGCAGCCTCCCGTCACTCGCGGAATGTCCCGCAGCCTCCCGTCACTCGCGGAATGTCCCGCAGCCTCCCGTCACTCGCGGAATGTCCCGCAGCCTCCCGTCACTCGCGGAATGTCCCGCAGCCTCCCGTCACTCGCGGAATGTCCCGCAGCCTCCCGTCACTCGCGGAATGTCCCGCAGCCTCCCGTCACTCGCGGAATGTCCCGCAGCCTCCCGTCACTCGCGGAATGTCCCGCAGCCTCCCGTCACTCGCGGAATGTCCCGCAGCCTCCCGTCACTCGCGGAATGTCCCGCAGCCTCCCGTCACTCGCGGAATGTCCCGCAGCCTCCCGTCACTCGCGGAATGTCCCGCAGCCTCCCGTCACTCGCGGAATGTCCCGCAGCCTCCCGTCACTCGCGGAATGTCCCGCAGCCTCCCGTCACTCGCGGAATGTCCCGCAGCCTCCCGTCACTCGCGGAATGTCCCGCAGCCTCCCGTCACTCGCGGAATGTCCCGCAGCCTCCCGTCACTCGCGGAATGTCCCGCAGCCTCCCGTCACTCGCGGAATGTCCCGCAGCCTCCCGTCACTCGCGGAATGTCCCGCAGCCTCCCGTCACTCGCGGAATGTCCCGCAGCCTCCCGTCACTCGCGGAATGTCCCGCAGCCTCCCGTCACTCGCGGAATGTCCCGCAGCCTCCCGTCACTCGCGGAATGTCCCGCAGCCTCCCGTCACTCGCGGAATGTCCCGCAGCCTCCCGTCACTCGCGGAATGTCCCGCAGCCTCCCGTCACTCGCGGAATGTCCCGCAGCCTCCCGTCACTCGCGGAATGTCCCGCAGCCTCCCGTCACTCGCGGAATGTCCCGCAGCCTCCCGTCACTCGCGGAATGTCCCGCAGCCTCCCGTCACTCGCGGAATGTCCCGCAGCCTCCCGTCACTCGCGGAATGTCCCGCAGCCTCCCGTCACTCGCGGAATGTCCCGCAGCCTCCCGTCACTCGCGGAATGTCCCGCAGCCTCCCGTCACTCGCGGAATGTCCCGCAGCCTCCCGTCACTCGCGGAATGTCCCGCAGCCTCCCGTCACTCGCGGAATGTCCCGCAGCCTCCCGTCACTCGCGGAATGTCCCGCAGCCTCCCGTCACTCGCGGAATGTCCCGCAGCCTCCCGTCACTCGCGGAATGTCCCGCAGCCTCCCGTCACTCGCGGAATGTCCCGCAGCCTCCCGTCACTCGCGGAATGTCCCGCAGCCTCCCGTCACTCGCGGAATGTCCCGCAGCCTCCCGTCACTCGCGGAATGTCCCGCAGCCTCCCGTCACTCGCGGAATGTCCCGCAGCCTCCCGTCACTCGCGGAATGTCCCGCAGCCTCCCGTCACTCGCGGAATGTCCCGCAGCCTCCCGTCACTCGCGGAATGTCCCGCAGCCTCCCGTCACTCGCGGAATGTCCCGCAGCCTCCCGTCACTCGCGGAATGTCCCGCAGCCTCCCGTCACTCGCGGAATGTCCCGCAGCCTCCCGTCACTCGCGGAATGTCCCGCAGCCTCCCGTCACTCGCGGAATGTCCCGCAGCCTCCCGTCACTCGCGGAATGTCCCGCAGCCTCCCGTCACTCGCGGAATGTCCCGCAGCCTCCCGTCACTCGCGGAATGTCCCGCAGCCTCCCGTCACTCGCGGAATGTCCCGCAGCCTCCCGTCACTCGCGGAATGTCCCGCAGCCTCCCGTCACTCGCGGAATGTCCCGCAGCCTCCCGTCACTCGCGGAATGTCCCGCAGCCTCCCGTCACTCGCGGAATGTCCCGCAGCCTCCCGTCACTCGCGGAATGTCCCGCAGCCTCCCGTCACTCGCGGAATGTCCCGCAGCCTCCCGTCACTCGCGGAATGTCCCGCAGCCAACACAGGGCTCTTCGACATGTAAAAAAAAATAATTTTGGCACTCAGTATGCTAATTATCTGCACAACTGAATGTTAAACTTTGCATGTTCTTTTATGTGCTAACTGCTTGCACATGTGTTTAAGAAGTGTCAGTGTCACATGCAACCCTTCTGTGGCGCAGCTGCATTATTCACGTGACACAAATTTTTATCACTGAAATGGGTGTTCTGGTGCACAGTCGGGCCATGCGCCACATTTATCAAGGAAAGTCTGACAGAAGTTTGTCGCATGCCCCATGTTAAAGGTGCACTAAAAAAAAAAATTGGTGCAGTCTCTCGGAGCAGTAATGGGAGCGCCAAATTCATGTCGCCATAATCTGAATCTGGTGCTCCCTGCGTTATACACAGGCAAACTGCAAACAATATTTTTAGTAAATGTGCCCTATTGTGTATTTCATGTTCTTTATTAAGTCAATTAATTGATTACTCTAGTCCAGTGGTGGCAAAACTATGGCACGGGTGCCAGAGGTGCTCTGAGCCCTTTCTGTGGGCACCCAGGCCTTCACCCCAGAATGAAGTTCACCAGACAGAACTCAAGAATCTGCCTGCAGAATCTTCCTACACTGATAGATGAATTTGCCCTCCTCCTTTCAACTGGGTTGGTGTCCTTGGGAGGCTGAAGGATTGAAAGTTGTCAATGAACAAGGAGAAATACATTACTGCTTACATTGCTGCGCTGGCACTTTGCAATAAATAAGTGGCTTTTGTTTGAAGTTTGGGCACTCAGGCTCTAAAAGGTTCGCCATCACTGATCTAGTCCATGTCCCATCCATAACTTTCATTTCTTTACCTGGTTGACCTGAACAAAGGTTCTTCGTTTTAGTTGTAAAATATCCTAAAACAATATTTATTGTGGTAGATGTGTATTCACCACATTGTCATTGGATTGAGGTCCAGGTGCCATATTCTACTCTAATAAAAAAAAATAATAATTGCCCTGATGACGCACAACAATAAAAAAAAATAAAAAAAAAATCAGATTGAAAAAAGTTGTGTGAAATGCTGCCACATTGCAAAATCAAAAACATCAGAGCATTTTATTTGTACAGGCAGTCCCCGGGTTACATACAAGATAGGTTCTGTAGGTTTGTTCTTAAGTTGCGTTTGTATGCAAGTTGGAACCGTATACTGTATTATTGTAACCCCAGTCAAAAAAATTTTTTGGTCTTTGTGACAATTGGATTTTACAAATGTTGGTTTGTCATAAGAACCAGGATAAACAAATCTTAATTACAGACACCTGGGATAACTGTTACTGCTGTTTATTGTAGCCTAGGACTAAAGTACAGTAGATTAACAAAATCCAGAGGTCCATTTGTAACTAGGGGTCGTATGTAAGTCAGGTGTTAAGTAGGGGACCGCCTGTACTAGAAAAACTATGAATACTAACATGTAGTAATCAAAAAAAAAATCATAATGGTTTCCTGCTTTATTGTAGTGTGGAGGTTGGTGTCCGTGTAGAAGCCTATAATTGTGAAGAGTGGACTGAAGGCAAACCTCGTCATATTAATAGCGCTTTCCTGATTTACCAAGCCCTTGATGCCAAGAAAGAGTATATAATGTTCCCCAGAGTCAAAGCCAGCACAAAGGTTAGAAGAGTTGAATTCAATTACTGTTAAAGGGGTTGTCCAACTATTTTTACTTTGCAGGTGGGGTGGGGAGGGCCCTAAAAAAAAAACCACACATTACATGCCTCATCCGGCATTCCCAGTCTCCCACACCACAGTCCAATGGAGCCGTGCCCCTGTTTATTCACAAACCTTTAGTAAAGGGTTTTTATTTAAGGTTTGTAAATAAACTGGGGCACGGCTCCAATAGACTGTCGTACAGGAGACCCGGAATTTATTACCTCTTATTGACCTATCCCATTGTTCACCTGTCATCGTATGTATCAGTCCTCAGTAGTTTATATGCCTAATACATAATCAATTTCTATTTCTGTGCATCCCTGACTACCTGTGTAACGGAGGGGGGGGGGGTACTTTTTTGGATGTTTTTCTAGCACTTAACATTTCAATTATAAGTGAAATGCAATTTGTAAAGGGTGAACATAACTTACATTCCTTTTCTTTGTCTCAGGATAGTATCAGAAGGTTTCGTGGGGCAGTTGCTCGAAGGAAAATCCGTGTAGCGAGGTATTGTATTCATAGTAACCTTATTACCTCAGACAATACATGTGAGAAACATTGTTAGGATATTTCTAGGTAGTGAAGGAGGTGTACTCACTAAGGATAATCCTCTATAGCGACCTTAACAGGGTCTTTCTCTGGAGGATCTGTCATTATCTCAATAGCTCATGGATTTTGATGGAATTTTTTTATTTTTCATTTTTTCTACAACCACAGCCTTGCTTCAAGGTCCATCCATGATGACTGGAGGTCCTCACAGAAGGACATCCAATGATTTCCCCGTTTTCAGGACAAAAAAAAAAAATTGACTGTACATACAGATGTGCTTACCTTGGCGCAAATTTTGTTAAATGAATCCTAACTTTTGAACACTTTTCCCCCCTCCTTCATATCTTATTTTCCTTCTTCATTTCCTTCCTCGCTCCTTTTCTTCATTCTGTTTTTCTCACACTGAAGAAATTAATGCCCATTCTGTTAAAAGGGGGTGTAGGTTTTAAGGACTGGTATATAAGTGGCTTTCTAACCATTTTTTCATTCATTTGGGTGTTTTCTCTGCCTCTGCTTTTTAATATGATGTCATAAAATTAAGTTTTGTCTTCTAGAAAATACATCTTGTGCAACAAACCAGAAAAGCCAATCTCTATTCCTTGGGATAAAGGCAACCAGGTGAGTTAAATTTATATATATATATAGATTTTTATTATATAGATTAGTATTTAGTCAAGGAATATGATAAAAAATACATAAGTACAGGGATACCAGCCATCCTTATGTTAAAGGGACCCTATCAAGGCGATTTGGGACAATAAATCACCGGTCCATATGGACTTGTTCGTGATGATTTTTCAGGTACTTTATATGTACCTTAGTCTCATTCTTTCAGCAGCTGCACGTTGTGGAAAGTGAAGCCGGAGTAGGACTTTCCTGGCTTCACTTCCTGCATCACGCAAAGAGGCACCAGCATGGGATCTGAAGATGTCAGTCCGTATAAACGTTTATTTTTTTTTCCATTTTCCCCAGATACAATCCTCATACAAGTCAATTTGGGACCTATACAGGCGGTCCCCTACTTGAGAACACCTGACTTTCAGATGGCCCCTAGTTACAAACGGACCTCTGGCAATTGATAATTTACTATACTTTAGCCCTAGGGTACAATAAAAAGCTATAACAGTTATTAAATGTCTGTAATTAAGATTTATTGTTAATCCTGGTTCTTATGACAATCCAACATGTTTTAAATCCAATTGTCACGGAGATCAAAAATATTTTTGGCTGGGGTTATAATTACAAAATCTAGAGTTCAGACTTTAAATTAAGAACAAACCTTCAGAACCTATCTTGTATGTAACCCAGGGGACTGCCTGTAGTTGGTTTAGGATCCCAAATCGACCTTCCAGTCTTTAATATACAAATTATCTGATTGTGATTGTTTCTGTTTTTGTGCTCCCTAGGCCTATCTCAGTTACAATAATGTTGCCACGCTGGCTGTCCTGGCCACCAGTGATGGATGGGAACTGACCAGTGCCAAGAAAAATGTAAGTTTACAGTGAATACAGTGGTATAAAAATGTTTACAACTGCTAACTATAAAAATGTAGGATATGGGACCCCAATTCTTATAGTCTGTTTCTCTCTGGTCAGACAATTACACCTTCTCCTGTTAATGTTGGATAGTCTGTATTGCTATTGGTGGTTAACATGTGATTTTTACCCGGCGACTACCTTTATTACAAAATGTCACGATACAAGCCTTCAATACATATATGCATAAATAAAAATATACATATTCCACAATGTATGTATAGGTCTTAAGAGTAGCAACAATATGATAAATTGAGTCTCATGAATATTTTTTCAGAGCTCCATGGTGTCATTTCATAACCTTGCTGTTTTATAGTGCTATGATTAAGTATACATTTTTGTAAGTTTGGTGAAAACTGCTAATGGTTTCGTTGCCTTGATTTTTTTTAAGATTTATTACAAAAAATGTTTACTCTCAAACTCGGAAATGCATTATATTGTTAATCCATAGTTCAACAGCGCCCCCTAGTGTATGTACACATCATCTGCTGCAGAGGCGTTCATCCAGATACTATTAATAAATCTATGTTGGCTAATGAAGCTTGTGTTTATGATCACTAAGGGGGGGAAGGAAATTATGGAGACAAATACTGCAACTGCCTAGCTGTGGGTTATCACAACGGGTTTCAGTACAAGCTTAATACATCGACCCCTAATGGGGGAACCTAGCATTAAAGTAAATCTACCATCAAAATCTAACATGATAAACCAGGGAGACTTACTCATTGATCCAGGCACTGTCATTTTCTCATATTTGTTATACATGGCTTCCTTCTTTCTAAAATCAACATTTAAAATTATGCTTATGAGTCAGAAGGGCTCTGGGGAGTGATACTAGAACTCCTCCATGCTGTAGCTTCGGAGGGTGTGACAATATGCAGGAACACTTTCCTCCCTCGTCCTGCTCCCACTGTGTGAAAGTACATCAGACAGAGGTAGGGGTAGGGGGGGGGGATGTAACAGCCTGTGAAGCTACAGCTCTGAGGGTCTCTAGTAACACCCCCCCCCCCCCCCCCCCAACAAGACCTTTTGGCTTGTTGGCATTTTTCAAAGGAAAGAGGCCATTAATAATAAAGTAAGATTACCAGAGTCACTGGGGCTCATTTACTAAGGGTTGTGCTGTGCACTTAGGCAGACAGTGCACGTTCTTCAGGGCTAAAACGGCGTGCACAGGTATTTAAGAAGTGTGCGCTTGGATTGTGAAGCACGAGACCCTTTTGTGGTGCAGCTGTGGTGGCCTCCATGTGACACAAATTAGGGTGCATGTTGTCGGACGGTCCGACTGATTCGCACTGAACGCCGTATTTAACTTTGAAATTGTCGCACGCCCCATGTTAAAGATGCACCACAAAAAAGATGGGGAACTCTGTTGGACCTGAGCGGGGAAGCGACACATTCATAATTTCTGGCGCATGATCTTAGTGATTCTCTGCACGCAGCATTATAGATGAACAATGCACTTTATGTGAACTCCAGTGACCCTGTAAGTAAATGTAAATGTGCCCTAGTGTGTCTGGATCTGAATCCTGCCTGATTTTGATGATTTGTTGCGAGTTGTCCTTTCTTCCCAGAACTATAATCAAGGCAATGCTGCGTCCTGTCTTACATTCAAGGAACCACAGTTGTAAGACTAATGGTTTCTACATACACTGTAATAAACAATAATAAGTATGAAGTAATAAACAATACACTGACCTGTCAATGTTAAAGGGGTTGGTCACTTTACCTCATGTATTTTGTAATGTGTGTGTGTAGGGGGGGGGGGGCATGTTATAAGGTAATTTACCAGTCTATATACATCTTTTACAAGCACTCAAAATAAGATCCAGTACTTTTTGTTGATCACCTCCCAGCTTTGTACATTCCCAGTACATATGCATAAGGTGTGCATCAGGCACACCTTATGCAGTCTGACCTGGCCCCTATTTTTGCCCGAAGAGCAAAATAAGTCCTATGCAGCAACAGCAAGTGTGAAAATCTTTCCCTAGGTAGAGCACTGGAAAGGATGGTATCCCATTGGACATCATTAAGGGGTCCTATATCAGCCTCCTGTTTGGGCCTGCTGGGAAATGCAACACTTTTGTGACACTTGTCCTGCAGTGAAATGAGCCCCTTAAAGGAACCAGGAAGCAACAACGACTCCAATACTCCCAATTTCCATACTGCCATATCTAGGGTTTGTTTCTGGGAGTCCTGTGCATAACGCAACTGTAAATGCCTCCTGTGTTTTACCTCATCAGCCATACATTCCTGTCCATAAAATGGCCACAGAGGGAGGGTCATGTGATCTCTCCATGAACAATTGCCATGCCAGGACCTTGTTCATGAATACTATCATAAGGTCCTGGCAGGGTGATTGCTCATGGACAGAGATCACATGCCCCTCCATCTGCAGCGATTTTATGGTCAGCAAAGTCTCTTGAGGAAAAAAATCAGAAGGCTTCACTTTATACATATCAAGAAAGCTGTGCTGAATATTTAAGATGTATATTAATATTTTACCTGATATCCTGCCCTCCATACTTACACACACATTACAGAAACATGAGGTCAAGTGACCAACCCCTTTAACGAGGACATTCCAGACAGATTTCTTTAACAAACATTTTGGAACTTATTAAGCTCCCTACCCCATGCCCTACAAAGGATACGCCAAAACTCTGTAGAAATGCTTATATATGTAAAATCAGTACTCTCTCAGTAAGAATGGTCATTGTTTCCAGGTTTACCAGGGTCTTATTTTATGATATGTAAGATTGATCTCGTGTCATTTTTTTGCTTTCTTTCAGATCCGAGTATTTACACATGAGGAAAATGACATTTTAACTCTAAAAATCGAAATGCAGGTTAAGGTCCAAGCCAGCCAGGCTTACCTGCTGCTATCTGACCTTGGGCTGAGGCCGCGCTGGGATGTCCACTACTTGTAAGGAAAATATTGTTATATATCTTAATTGTAATGGACGTGAATTAAATACCTGCAAATCCTATTACATATATACAGATATAATCTCTTGGTTACTGGGTTTATAATATTCTACACAAATGAACAGGGCCAGCATCATGGGGGGTCTAGTGGGACTGTTCAAGAGCCCCCTGTTTTCCTATCAAAAGGGTGGCCCGAGGGGTTTACACTGACGTCACACCGCCGTGTCATAGTGATGCGCTTGGGCCGTAGGAGTGGGGGCTATCTATATGCGGAGTGGGCACGTGCAGGGGCTATCTATATGCGGAGTGGGCACGTGCAGGGGCTATCTATATGCGGAGTGGGCACGTGCAGGGGCTATCTATATGCGGAGTGGGCACGTGCAGGGGCTATCTATATGCGGAGTGGGCACGTGCAGGGGCTATCTATATATGCGGAGTGGGCACGTGCAGGGGCTATCTATATATGCGGAGTGGGCACGTGCAGGGGCTATCTATATATGCGGAGTGGGCACGTGCAGGGGCTATCTATATATGCGGAGTGGGCACGTGCAGGGGCTATCTATATATGCGGAGTGGGCACGTGCAAGGGCTATCTATATATGCGGAGTGGGCACGTGCAGGGGCTATCTATATATGCGGAGTGGGCACGTGCAGGGGCTATCTATATATGCGGAGTGGGCACGTGCAGGGGCTATCTATATATGCGGAGTGGGCACGTGCAGGGGCTATCTATATATGCGGAGTGGGCACGTGCAGGGGCTATCTATATATGCGGAGTGGGCACGTGCAGGGGCTATCTATATATGCGGAGTGGGCACGTGCAGGGGCTATCTATATATGCGGAGTGGGCACGTGCAGGGGCTATCTATATATGCGGAGTGGGCACGTGCAGGGGCTATCTATATATGCGGAGTGGGCACGTGCAGGGGCTATCTATATATGCGGAGTGGGCACGTGCAGGGGCTATCTATATATGCGGAGTGGGCACGTGCAGGGGCTATCTATATATGCGGAGTGGGCACGTGCAGGGGCTATCTATATATGCGGAGTGGGCACGTGCAGGGGCTATCTATATATGCGGAGTGGGCACGTGCAGGGGCTATCTATATATGCGGAGTGGGCACGTGCAGGGGCTATCTATATATGCGGAGTGGGCACGTGCAGGGGCTATCTATATATGCGGAGTGGGCACGTGCAGGGGCTATCTATATATGCGGAGTGGGCACGTGCAGGGGCTATCTATATATGCGGAGTGGGCACGTGCAGGGGCTATCTATATATGCGGAGTGGGCACGTGCAGGGGCTATCTATATATGCGGAGTGGGCACGTGCAGGGGCTATCTATATATGCGGAGTGGGCACGTGCGGGGGCTATCTATATATGCGGAGTGGGCACGTGCGGGGGCTGTCTATATATGCGGAGTGGGCACGTGCGGGGGCTGTCTATATATGCGGAGTGGGCACGTGCGGGGGCTGTCTATATATGCGGAGTGGGCACGTGCGGGGGCTGTCTATATATGCGGAGTGGGCACGTGCGGGGGCTGTCTATATATGCGGAGTGGGCACGTGCGGGGGCTGTCTATATATGCGGAGTGGGCACGTGCGGGGGCTGTCTATATATGCGGAGTGGGCACGTGCGGGGGCTGTCTATATATGCGGAGTGGGCACGTGCGGGGGCTGTCTATATATGCGGAGTGGGCACGTGCGGGGGCTGTCTATATATGCGGAGTGGGCACGTGCGGGGGCTGTCTATATATGCGGAGTGGGCACGTGCGGGGGCTGTCTATATATGCGGAGTGGGCACGTGCGGGGGGGGGGGCGTCTATATATGCGGAGTGGGCACGTGCGGGGGGGGGGGGCGTCTATATATGCGGAGTGGCCACCGTGCGAGGGGGGGGGGGGCGTCTATATATGCGGAGTGGGCACCGTGCGGGGGGGGGGGCCGTCTATATATGCGGAGTGGGCACGTGCGGGGGGGGGGGCATCTATATATGCGGAGTGGGCACGTGCGGGGGGGGGGGGCATCTATATATGCGGAGTGGCCACCGTGCGGGGGGGGGGGGGGGCGTCTATATGCCGAGTGGCCACCGTGCGGGGGGGGGGCGCGTCTATATGCCGAGTGGCCACCGTGCGGGGGGGGGGGCGCGTCTATATGCCGAGTGGCCACCGTGCGGGGGGGGGGGGCGCTTCTATATGCCGAGTGGCCACCGTGCGGGGGGGGGGGGGGGCCGCGTCCATATGCCGAGTGGCCACCGTGCGGGCGGGGGGGGGGGGGCCGCGTCCATATGCCGAGTGGCCACCGTGCGGGGGGGGGGGGCTTCCATATGCCGAGTGGCCACCGTGCGGGGGGGGGGGGGGGCGTCTATATGCCGAGTGGCCACCGTGCGGGGGCTAGTTTGTTATGGCTCAAAAATGTTTTGTTAACATTATATGCAATTTTTTTTTTATGTATCAATGTGGGAATGGAAACCAGTGGAGGAGGCCCACAAAAATCTTCCAGTCAGGGGCCCCAAAATTCCTAGTGGTGGCCCTGCACATGAAACTATCCCTCTTCAGTTACCATTATACTACATGCAGTAAATCTGCAACTATGGGAATCTAAGCCAATCACAATGTGATTACAATATGCTATGTATCACTACAGGAAATCAATATAGTTCTCTGCTTCATGTTCATGTTCATGTTCATTTGTGGCCACCTAGTGGTTGTGTTGTGAGTTGCAGTCCACAATACACAATTTATGCTAGAATCGGATAATAAGTTGCTTATAGCAGAGGTGTATAACTTATCTCACATTTGTTGTGACGTAGAGTTAATTGATCTTTATAGCTTCCATTTTGTTAAATGCACAAATATGGTCAGATGACATGAATTTAATCTGGTGGTAGAAAGGGGCGATAATGGGTAATGTGCCCGGGTCCTGAGTGTCAAGAAGCCACAGTCTTCATCAGAGTATTTCATTATAGGGCTTGGCAGTATATCAGAATAGTTTATCCCAGCTACAATGTAACTCTGCTGGTTTGTATCTGTTTTTCCCGCTTTCTTTTTATTTTCGACGTGCACTCAAATCCTTCCTTTTGTGATTGTAGAAGTTGTGCGGTTGTTGAATCTGCTGGTGATGAAGATAAAATATATTACGTGACCTGCCCCCCTGTAAAGCAAAGCAAGACTAAAGATTTTGTGATGCTGATGTCTCGGAGGTATCCATGTAAGAATGGGTGAGCTGAATGATTTACTTAGAAAATGTAATAACACCCAACTCTGATTATTCAGTGATTTAATGACACCTGTGTGACATCACATGACCACGGAGAGGTTGTTATCCAATGAAAGTCAGCAATGAAGCTTCCTGTTTAATTTATCTGCTCCTGGGTCTTATGCAAATGAGCAGAGAAGAGTCTTGAGATGAGTCGTGTTTAGAGGCTGCAGGGGAAATGTGACGTCAGATGCCCCTACCTTCGGATCTATAGCACCTACAAACATGCTGCTGGTGTCATATTAAAAATAAGAATCTGAGGCACAGAACCAAAGATACAGTTAGAAATCCAATTTCCAACATTTTCTTTATCCGCAGCTCTTATTTCCAATTAAGTCTAACTGCTTGTATCTCTAGTTCTGTAGCTCACAGGACCACAACCCTGATGTAATCTAGATACTATAGACGTGAAGATAAAGGCATCTAACTTTGATCGTCCCCTTGTAGCCTCTAAATATGACCCTTCTCTGCCCATTTTCGCTCTTTTTTTATAGCTAAAAAAGGGAATTCTAGAAAGGATCTTTCATACCCTACATGAGGGGTTAGTAGTTTCATGTAAAAATCTGGTGACAAGTTCTCTTTAAGTCGACTACTTCCTAACAGGGAAGCTCAAGTGTGGAGCTCAAACCAGTCCATGCTTCATATCTTTGATGGGATGTTCAGAGCTGTTTGAAACACTATCCCAATGCCTCCATATTGTAAGGACGTCTCCAGCATCTGCCATACAACTGATCTGGAGAGCAACATGGATTTTTTTAATGACAGAAGATGTGGCATTAAGTTGGGCTTGATTTTTTGGAGTCTGTAGATGTCTTCTAATCGATTTTACACACTGTGAAATAGTCATAATATTTGTATCTATTTTTCCTAGAGATCCTTATGTGATTGCCATGAGATCGGTAACCTTGGCAAGTTGCCCGCCGTCCGTACAGTATCTGAGAAGTGAGGTGCAATGTGCAGGGTTTCTCATATACAGTCAGAGCCCAGATAATTGCCAGGTAATAGTCAACTCCAGTCTAGTTGAGATTCCCAACATGTTAATTTTGTATTGCCAAGTCCTAAAAGTCTGTTTATGAAAATATAAAAACTATTATTCCCGTCGGTGAATTCCGTAACTGAAAATGGCACACAAATATCCAATATGCCACTTTTTGACCATTTCGGAACACACAAAAAATTACTAAAAAGTAATTGAAAGGTCGTACAGTACACAAAACAATGGCAATAGCAATGAAAACATCTTAAAAAAAAAAGAGGGTGCTTTTTTTGGAACACCGTATGAGATCTATTGTAACCTAAGGTATAGCATTAAAATTTTAATGTAAAAATATATTTATGTGCACTTATAAATATTACAAAAATAAACTAGATAGACTTGTGTGCTGGTATGAAGTAATGAAAGATCACGAATGTAAAGTGTAAGAACAGTGTGGTAGAGAGGGTGGTTAATTTTAATATCTCATTAGATCTACTATTTGTAGTGCAATAGTTATACAATTGCTATGTATGCCGGATTCACCTATGGCAGTGGTGGTGAACCTATGGCACGGCTGCCAGAGGTGGCACCCAGAGCCATTTCTGTGGGCACCGCCCCATAACAGTTCACCGAACAGGACCAAATCCACCGAATCTTCCCGCAGTCCCAGGCAACTTAAGAGATGCTGCTCTCAGTGATATTTTAAAGCCACACTTCATTGGCTCTTTGGAACTGCGGGAAAAGTGAGAAGGTGTTGACAGAAGTGCGTTCTCTGGATGTCCTCCTGCTGGACCCTCCATTCTTCCTGTACAGAGAGACCCTGGAGAGAAGCTACAATGATGGTCTGAATTTATCCTCCTTCTTTCAACTGTATTGTTTGCCTCAGGGGGCCGATACGATGGAATGATGTGGAAGAAAAGGTAGCAATAAGTTACTGCTTAAATTGTCATATTGGCACTTCACGGTAAAGAAGTGGATTTTGGAGTTTCTGCACTCTAAAAGGTTCCCCACCACTGACCTATGGTGTTATTAGGTTTTCAAAATGACAGCGTTGTTACCAACTGGTGACCCTAGGTGGCACTGTTGTCCACATATTGACTGAGTATGTATCATTATCCTCCTATAAGTAACGTACAATCATCTCACACTGTTCACTTCATAGTTAGTTTTCAATCAGACAACAGTGAATACCCATATTATCACTTCATCATCTCTACTACAAACATTTTGTTATCACTGATCCTAACTGCAGTTTAGGATCACTTAGCAAAGTTCTGGTGCTTTAAAATTGCCATAAAAGCCGTCCCAACATGTTTCGCCACTAGCGTGGTGTCATCAGGAGGTTTATTGGTGTACATAGCAATTGTACAACAATTGCACTGCAAATGGTAGATCCAATGAGATATTTAAAGCGAACCGGTCATCAAAAACTGGCCAAATAAACCACATTCCAGTATGTTAAATACCAATATAAGTATATAGGACCCAAGTATTCCTGATCAATAAATCAAACTCATTACTACTAACTTCAATGAAATAATTATACAAACTTTATTAACACAGAATATGGCCATCAAAAAATATCAAGATAAAAACATAAATAAAATCCACAAGAACAGAGATGTGGCGATGGTCACCAGTATTTAAAAGGATAACAGGCATTTCACAATACACAAGTAACAATGATCTGAGTAACCAATTTTGGCTGTAAACAATCACATTACCCACCCGAATGTTGCATGATACTAAAATTATCAAAACCAATGACACAGATCCATCACCACAGGACCCCGATGTACCTCGCTGGAGGAAGCGACGGCGAAACGTACCCAGTATCTCAAACCCGGACAACCCCTTCAAATTGATATAGAACATATACAATTTTTTGTCCCTAAAAAATTGCTTTTCGCGCTTAAAACCGTACGTAATTATTAAACTGTAACCTCTGTTTTACAGGTGACCTATGTGAACCAGCTGACATCGGGCATAATGCCGTACATTGAGGAGAATCTCACTGGCTGGTCTAATTCTATACATGAGACTGCGTCATCTTGTATTCATTTCTTAGAGACCGCCAAGGTCTGCACTACGTTATTGTAAATGCACTGCACACCACTAAAAAATTATCCTGCAACAATCCTAAACTAGAAAGTAGTTGTTAATGATAACAAAATCGACTTTTTAATCTGTTTGAGGCCAGGACTACACTGATCCATAATAGGACAGCCGGATTGTATCGGACTGGCCCACTAGAGTACCTACCGGTGGGCCCTGGTTCATCCCAATACTGAATCCCAGAGCTCCAGCAGTAAATAACCCAATTTGGAGACTGTTAGTCTATTTCCTGGGGGATAATGAAGAGTGGGCCCCCAGAACAATTTTCTCATAAGGGCATAAGGAACCCCAGTCCGACACAGGTCTGATTTCCCAAACTGATCTACAGGGACGATAACGTGTGGCATTTGTGTCGTGCTTCACGTTAGGAATTGTCTCCTAAAACAATTGTCAATACATTGCACTAGTTGTGTAGTATTTGTGGAGAGAGACTGACATGTTAATGAATTGAAAGAACTAACAAGTGAACGCCTATGAATCCAGGGGGCGCTACATACTAAAAAGTGAAATAATATTGTACAGTTTACATAATGTAATATTTGTACTGTAATTATAGTAAATATGTAAATGTCTAATTGTATGATGTGTAATTAAAAAAGTAACTGATATTTATTACGATAGTTTGCAGCAATGTCACATGCAGTATCACGGATGTAAGTAAGGATGCTATGTGTGAGTAGTGGGGATTGTTTATAGCAATTTATTGGGTACCTCAATCTGTCACATTTATAATGGCATGCTACACTTTTCTATATAGATATGATTGATGTAGATTTCGGCAGTTTTTGCACCAAACTATGTAGATCTAAAGTCACAATGTACAGCCACAACCACTCCCTTTTATGCTCTTAATAGTCTACGTTTTATAAAACTATAAATATTATATGAAATTAAAATGATCTTGCTATAAATCTGTCTAGTGTCTTATATTTTATTTAGAACTCATTTGGAACACAAGGTGGCACTGAGTGCGAGGGGAACCAAATTCGGCTACAGCAATACATAATTAAAGAGCTGGTTATTTAAAAACAAAAATGTTTTTGATGCTTGATTAGATTAGTAGATGTTTAGATTGACCGTTTAGCCTAAGGGAACCCAGATGAGATTAACCAGTGCAAAAGGTTTTTTTTTTCTTGGACCCTAGTGCCACTTCTACCGGCCACGGTTTTCTGGTTACCACAATGTAGCATAGCTTCTGTAAAGAACTACTCTGCTTCTGTACTCTACAGAAATTATTATTGGGGAGAGATCTGTGCATTATGGTTTTGATCCTCTTATCTTATAAATACTGATGCACAAAGTGCAGCTAAACTCATCCCTATGGCAGTGGTTGGCCCCACCAGTCTGTCTTTTGGGATGGAATAGGATCCAGCCAGTTTCTTCAACCTGTTGCATGGCTTCCTGCCACACAGTTTAGCATCTTACAGGTCTTGCCAGTCATGTGGAATAAGGTCAACAAGAATAGTGCAGCAAATGTGATAACTTTCTCATGTCTGCCTTTACCCAGTGACACTGCTCAGGTGCAGGTGTATACAATGATGTTATTGCATGGCTGTGTACAGGAGTGGTAAGGGACTGGAGCAGAAATATTAGCTTTATATTCTTTCCCTTTCATTGGACTTTTGGCTACTGTGGGGGCACTGTTACTATGACTGTTGCTGTGGGGGCATTGCTGAAATTCAGATGATTAGTGCTCTGTGAGGGAATGCTCCTGAGTGCACCTGCAGCATCATGGTTACTGAAGACAGTCTGTGATACTGTGTCACCACCCCTGCATTTTGTTAAGTAAAAATTTCTGAGGAATTGCCCAGGAGGTTGCAACGGGTAGGAAATTAGAGTTAAAAAATAAATAAATGCTGCAATCTCCTCCCTGTGTGAAAGGGTTGTCTAGATTAAGTGGCACTTACCCTTTATTGGAGTGTCTGTGTCTGTGTCTATAGCTCGGTGCAGTATGGGCACATCACAAACTTTATCTGATTTTTCAATAGCTGTAGGAATAAAGGGAGACCCACAAACTGAGCCCACCAATCTATAATACATAATGAGTACTGTATTACAATATTGCGATTTTTATCTGACCTTTGCGGTAAGGTCTACATATTACAGATCTGTTGAGAAAGTTAAGAAAAACAGATAATAAAGAACAGTACCTTTTGGATTCCAATCCAGGCTTTTTGAGTAGACATATTTCTATTGCATACCCATTACAACGGAATAGCATGCCGCTAATGGCGACATTCATTGACTTTTTCGGGCAGCAGCAGAATGTAAGTTTTTAATTCTTTTTATTCCTAACTTTTGTATTAAAAAAAAATATATATTGGATCAAAAAAACTGTATGCACTCTTATTTATTTTGAGGAGGAATTGGTGTGGTTGCTTTGCTGGAAGATTTTCTTGCCTGTACCAGGATTATCCTGTATACTGTTCTTGTCTGTTTCTTGCGGGTTGCCATGTTGTAGGAGGACATTGAAGCAAAGGAAATATTCAAGCCATTGGGGCTCATTTACTAAAGGTCACGCTGCTCACTTTCGTTGGACTTTGCACCTTTTTCGGGGATTGCACGGCATGGACAAGAAATTTACAGGAGCCTGTACTGGGATTTTGGCACACGCGATCATTTTTTGGCGCAGCTGCACTGGCTTCCATGTAACACAAATTGGGGGACGTGCCATCGGAGGATCTCACTGATCAGGACTAAGCGCGCAATTTAACTTTCAAATTGTGTTGCAAGCCCTAGCACTTACATGCTCCACTTAAAAGAAGGTGAACTGTGTCGGACCTGAGCAGGGAAGCGACACATGCAGGATCTTAGTGGATGGCAGCACACTGCATTATCGTCAGACAATGCACTTTATGTAAACACTGGGGACGGAGTAAGTAAATGAGCCCCATTGTGTTTATTTTGAGGCTTCTACATCAGTTTTCTGGTGTAGAAGCCCTGATAAATGCCCCAAGTTGATGAAAAATATGCAACCAAATATTAAAATGTGAATATAGCCGGTAAGCCGAAAATAATTTCTTTTCTGGGTCATTTACCTTTTGATGTCTGTGTAAAACGCAAACATATGTGGTAATAATTTTGTCATTATAAAGTTTCATAATAAAGCAGCAGTGGGTTATGAATATTACAAATATAGATTTATTTTCTTAGATTTCCGGGCCCTATTACAAGTTGGTCACACACTAACAATTTCCTGATATTAGCCAGGATATACTTGGATCTGCAAGGGGAAAGAATAGCGTGTCCCACTGCAAGCTAGAAAGGAAATCTACCATGTGATCAATACCTGATAAAGCTGCATCAGACTGAATGCTCTTTGCTGATGCATGATCTGTCCTTGTAGTAGTTATTTTATTCAATTCATAATCATAAAAATGATTATATTAAATTTGAAGTCTTGTTTCAGAAAAATGAATCAATTTCAAGGGAACCTGTCATCAAGACACACATTTTCATCTAATGACAGATTCCAACAGCTTATTGAATACTATTTCCGAATCTGCATTTTTTTTACTTTTACACTCACTATTAATGTACACAAAAAAGAGAAAACCCGTTAGGTATGGGCATGTAGACAAAATACCTTAGGGTAAAATAGGATAATACCAAAAAAAAGGTTCAAAAGAACACAGAAACAAATAACCATAAATATACTTTATTTCAATCAAAATAGATGTTAAAAACCAAACATAATACAGCATACACGAACGGACACCAATGATATAAAATTGTGTGTATACCAAATAACGGTAGTAACTAGCCAGTACAAAACATATCACATTATAAATGAGTAATATGTAAAAGGTAAGATGGGACAATGCCCAAAAGAAAGTTAACTAAGAGTGTACAACACAAAGCTGTAAACCAGTGGCTGTAATACTGTACCAAGAAGAGGATCACACACAAACAATGCCCCGACACGTGTTTCGCATATGGCGCTTTTTCAAGGGGAAAAAGCGCCATACGCGAAACATGTTACATATTACTCATTTATAATGTGATATGTTTTGTACTGGCTAGTTACTACCGTTATTTGGTATACACACAATTTTATATCATTGGTGTCCGTTCATGTATGCTGTATTATGTTTGGTTTTTAACATCTATTTTGATTGAAATAAAGTATATTTATGGTTATTATTTGTTTCTGTGTTCTTTTGAACCTTTTTTTTTTAGTATTATACTCACTATTAATAGTTGAAGAAAGTTTACCTGGCTCTATCAACCAAACTGCATTAAGTGACAGGAGTTGAAGTCCCTGCTGCCATCATCATCTCCTTTTTGCTCTGCTAGATTTTCCTTCCTCAGAGTCGGCTACTGGCTTCAGAAGGGAGAGAGGAGCAAAGAAGATTGGAGAGAAGATAATGATGCAGCCTTGCAGCCCTGTGGCTCAATCAGGGCCAGTTCTAGACAAAGTGGGGCCCTGGGCAAAACTAAAAGTGGGGCCCCAAAATAAAACCATTTTATGACCAGTCACAACTGTAGTATGGGAGAATTTGATAGGAGATAGATAATAGGAAAATTGATGGGCAGCAAGAGTTTGTATGTGCATGGGTTTCCGCTGGGACCTCCGGTTTCCTCCCACACTCCAAAAATTTACAGGTAGATTGAATAGATTGTGAGCCCCAAGGGGACAGGGACTGATTTGGCAAGATCTGTGTAGCGCTATGTAATCTATGTGCGCTATATAAATAATTATTTATTATAATATGATAAATATGAAAGATAGAGATTTCTAGCTGCAGAACTATAAAGTAGATGATATATACAGTAGATGGATATGACAGATATATACAGTAGAAGAGAGAGAGAAGATTTATTGAAAAATAGAGAAAAATAGATAGAGAAAAAGTGAGATATATGAATGGTCAGATTATATGAGAATATATGACAATAAGGAACATAAGGCAAAGAGGATCGAATGTCCATCAGTCAATTTTTGCAAAAAAAAAAAAAAAACAATCACAAAATAAAAGGCAATAAGAGAGAAAGTGTGTTCTTAGATAGTTCTGCATAGAGAAGGGTTAAAAACATAAATATTAGTTGATATTATCCCTTCTCAAAATGTAGTAACATATAAAGTGAATATTTCCACTATCTGTGAGGTGCAGCAGCTCCTGTGTGCAGCAAATGCTCCCGCAGCCTGATGGCTAAGAATCTGGAGATGGGGGAGACACTTCAGAGAGCTGTATCTCTGGCTCTGTAACACATAGAACCTCACTTCCTTATTCTTATGAAAGAAGAGTCTCCTCTTTTATATGAATCTAAATTTGTGTTTCTAAGTGTCAGGAAAACAGAGATATTAACTGTTAAACTGCCGTTGGGAGGGATTTTTATATATAAAATGGCACCTGAAATTCTCACTTTAAACCTGAATATCTCTGGATCCATAGCACCTAGAAACACAATTCAGGATTCATTTGAACGAATAGATTCTTTCCTTTCAGGGGGCCCTGGGCAATTGCCCACTTTGCCTACCCATAGCGCCGGCCCTGGGCTCAATGCAGTTTGCTGGCAGGGAACAGGTAAAGTTTTATATAATTTTAAAAGTGAGTGGAGCCATTAAAGTTAATTATAAAAGTAGATTGAAAATGATCATTACAAAAGCTATGGAAACCTACTTTTAGGTGAAAATGTGTGTCCTGATGAACGTTTTGCTTTAAATTAAACTAAAAATAGTGTGTTGATGTGCTGCATGGAGCTGGCTGGGAGAAATCGTAATGAAGTTGTCTTCTTGATGGAGCAGATCATCACCTGTAAGCAGGGGCGGACTGGCCATTAGACCCACCGGGAGAAATCCCGGTGGGCCGACTCGTTTGGGGCCGGTCTGACACTTGTGGGGCCGGTGAAGAAAAAAAAAACCATGAACTCACCCTGAAGACCGTAGGAACTGGACTTCCCCCTGCTGTGCTTGTGTTTTCTGATGCCTGTGTCACGTGACACGCATCGTAACTTCCAGCCGGCATCTCTTCCAGCTAGGTTTGAAGGCCCCGAACACTGTTGTGAGCTGACAACTAGATACAGTCAGCTCACAAGAGACCACACAGACCCCCCCCCCCCCCGTGATCGCCCCCCCCGCGCGATCAAAACCTCCCGCGATGCCCCCCCTCCCCCCGCGATGGCCCCCCCTTGTGATCACCCCCCCTCCCCCTGATAGCCCCCCCCTCTTCCCTGGATCACAAGAAGAAGCCTTCTCTAAGTGCAGGATGAAGACCAGCTTTGACAATGAGAAAAGAGCTTACAGGGTAAGTGCCTGTATACATGGGACTGTATGGCTGGTGGGTATGTTACATGGGACTGTTTGGCTGGTGGGTATGTTACATGGGACTGTTTGGCTGGTGGGTATGTTACATGGGACTGTGTGGCTGGTGGGGATGTTACATGGGACTGTTTGGCTGGTGGGTATGTTACATGGGACTGTGTGGCTGGTGGGGATGTTACATGGGACTGTATGGCTGGTGGGGATGTTACATGGGACTGTATGGCTGGTGGGTGTGTTACATGGGATCGTATGGCTGGTGGGTATGTTACATGGGACCGTATGGCTGGTGGGTATGTTACATGGGACCGTGTGGCTGGTGGGTATGTTACATGGGACTGTGTGGCTGGTGGGTATGTTACATGGGACCGTATGGCTGGTGGGTATGTTACATGGGACCGTATGGCTGGTGGGTATGTTACATGGGACCGTATGGCTGGTGGGTATGTTACATGGGACCGTATGGCTGGTGGGGATGTTACATGGGACCGTATGGCTGGTGGGTATGTTACATGGGACCGTATGGCTGGTGGGTATGTTACATGGGACTGGGTGGCTGGTGGGTATGTTACATGGGACCGTATGGCTGGTGGGGATGTTACATGGGACTGTATGGCTGGTGGGGATGTTACATGGGACCGTATGGCTGGTGGGTATGTTACATGGGACCGTATGGCTGGTGGGTATGTTACATGGGACCGTGTGGCTGGTGGGTATGTTACATGGGACTGTATGGCTGGTGGGTATGTTGCATGGGACTGTATGGCTGGTGGGTATGTTGCATGGGACTGTATGGCTGGTGTGGCTGCGGTGGATGTTACATGGGACTGCGTGGCTGGTGCAGGCTGAAGTATATGTTACATGGGACTGGGTGGCTGGTGTGGCTGAGGTGTATGTTACATGGGTTACTGGGGGCAAGGCGGCTGTATGTAGCTGTGTTACTAGGGATGAGGCGCTGTATGTAGCTGTGTTACTAGGGATGAGGCGGCTGTATGTAGCTGTGTTACTAGGGATGAGGCGGCTGTATGTAGCTGTGTTACTAGGGATGAGGCGGCTGTATGTAGCTGTGTTACTGGGGATGAGACGGCTGTATGTAGCTGTGTTACTGGGGCGAGGGGGCTGTATGTAGCTGTGTTACTGGGGATCAGGCGGCTGTATGTAGCGGTGTTACTGGGGGCGAGGCGGCTGTATGTAGCTGTGTTACTGGGGGCGAGGGGGCTGTATGTAGCTGTGTTACTAGGGATGAGGCGGCTGTATGTAGCTGTGTTACTAGGGATGAGGCGGCTGTATGTAGCTGTGTTACTGAGGGTGAGGGGGCTGTATGTAGCTGTGTTACTAGGGATGAGGCGGCTGTATGTAGCTGTGTTACTAGGGATGAGGCGGCTGTATGTAGCTGTGTTACTAGGGATGAGGCGGCTGTATGTAGCTGTGTTACTGGGGGTGAGGGGGCTGTATGTAGCTGTGTTGTATAGTAGTTTATAGTTTAGAATAGTTATATTCCTGTACATAGGGGCAGTATTATAGTAGTTATATTCCTGTACATAGGGGGCAGTATTATAGTAGTTATATTCCTGTACATAGGGGGCAGTATTATAGTAGTTATATTCCTGTACATAGGGTCAGTATTATAGTAGTTATATTCTTGTACACAGGGGGCAGTATTATAGTAGTTATATTCTTGTACATAGGGGGCAGTATTATAGTAGTTATATTCTTGTACATAGGGGGCAGTATTATAGTAGTTATATTCTTGTACATAGGGGGCAGTATTATAGTAGTTATATTCCTGTACATAGGGTCAGTATTATAGTAGTTATATTCTTGTACATAGGGGGCAGTATTATAGTAATTATATTCCTGTACATAGGGTCAGTATTATAGTAGTTATATTCTTGTACACAGGGGGCAGTATTATAGTAGTTATATTCCTGTACATAGGGGGCAGTATTATAGTAGTTATGTTCTTGTACATAGGGGGCAGTATTATAGTAGTTATATTCTTCTACATAGGGAGCAGTATTATAGTAGTTATATTCTTGTACATAGGGGGCAGTATTATAGTAGTTATATTCCTGTACATAGGGGGCAGTATTATAGTAGTTATGTTCTTGTACATAGGGGGCAGTATTATAGTAGTTATATTCCTGTACATAGGGGGCAGTATTATAGTAGTTATATTCCTGTACATAGGGGGCAGTATTATAGTAGTTATATTCTTGTACATAGGAGGCAGTATTATAGTAGTTATATTCCTGTACATAGGGGACGGTATTTTAGTATTAAGTTGTGTTCTCTTAAAAAAAGAAGGGAGGCATATATATGAGTTTCTTTCTCTGAGCTGTACAAGTTGATTTAGACCTTCTATAAACAGTTTGTATGCAGTTTAGTAACTCCACCCACATCACATGGCCACACCTACTTGTTTTGACCCCACCCACAGAATGGGGCCACTTTAACAGTTTTTTCCAGGGCCTCTTTAAATTCCCAGTCCGCCCCTGCCTGTAAGGTACTAGATGCCACTAATGTCAGTGTCACTGACTGACTACTAGTGTGTGACACTGCCTCCAGCATGTGTAGTGTCAGCCACAGGGGGCCAGGGAGTCGTTTCCTTCTGATTGTGAGCCTGTGCCGCTGTTGTAATCAATTGTTAGTAATTTAGTTAATAAGTTCTTAGGTTGTAGACGCTTTTTGAAAACTTGTCTATAAATTCAGTGAACCAATGTAGCAGTCGGTTAGTAGTAAACTGAGGTGGGGGGGGGGGCAGCATTTAACTTTCCCCTCATTAAGCAAAAAGGCTAAGCCCTGGTCAGACACCACACCTAAGAAATTCTCTATTACATTATAACAATGTAGGAACATCAAGGATAGATTAGTAAATAAACCACTTCGTGCCCCCATAGCCTCAACCCAACTGGCTAAAAAAAAGACATTTACAAATGTAAAGCCTGTTAATGGGTTCTTGAATGTTCCTCATCAATAATGAAAACATATGCACCACATGGCATAACAATAATCATACAGAAAACTCCAGAATCACTCATTTTATGGTTTATTTGGTGACTTAATGTTTTATGTGGGATCTGATTAATAATAAACAGAATGGATTTTTTGTCTGAGAACAATGGCCCCATGAGGTCTAAGCATACAATGGAATTGACTACATTCATCATGTCAGTATTAGGGGTGACTATGAAGGTTAAAGGTATTTGTTGATTCACATCTAGGCCGAGGTGTTTGTGCGAGCCTGCCAGATTATAATCTTTGGTGGAGATCATTGTTCCAAGATTAGTTGGCTGTGAGTTCAACATGTACATCTATTTATATAAATATAGAACTAGGGATTCATCTAAGTGATTTGGAAAGGGAAAATGGGATGGGCAGGACATTACACCTTCAGGGAGATGAAAGTAACATTGCAACATTGATCTCATCCTTCAACGTGTCCCACAGTATTTGTAGGCAATGATACATCGGTTAGGTGAGGTTACTTTGGCATAACGACCTGTTCTTTATAGATACCACAGAGCTATGTCAATACGCTTGTAAAGAAACATATGAGACCCATTAGTTTGTTTATTGTTATATTACTGTATTTATTAGATTTTTATTCTTGGCACGCTTTGATTTTGGGGCATACGGAGGAGGGGTGGTCGTAGGTACTTTGTGTTAGTCCCATTCTCCATCTGGGACATCTTGGTTCCCCTAGTGTTTGTACTTCCCAGAACTTTTATTGGAAGTCGCTTATGTGTATTATCTTGGAATGTTAATAAAGTCTAATTATTTTTTCTTAAGCTCTTTGTTTTGGTATTGCTGTTATATTGTTCGATAGTTCCGGTTATCGATTGTACATGTAACTATTATCATATCCCATGTAACCACACTACTATGCATACTAAAAGTGTATATGTTAAACCAATTCTATACTACCAATGTGGTTATAAGTGTCATGCCCAATGGCATTTTCTGCATATGTTGTATTTGTAAAATGTTTTTGTAAAAAGCTCCAATAAAAACGATTGAAATGAAAGTGTACATAGGAGTTACACTAGGGACAGAAATGCAAGCACTGTTATATATGGAAATCTATCTGTGTAGTAAGAAAAGACAAAACGCAACAAAACAGAGGGAGGCGCCTCAGGTAATACCGTCAGGTTAAGAGAAGGAATAGAGAGAACGGTCCCAGATGGGGTGCTCACCATAAGCCAACTTGGCTGCTGCGCATATAACCCTTAAAGGGTAGAGGTTCCACAGTTGATCGATGTCCGGACACGGTCTGCAGTTCCTTTTAGCCACAAGAAAAAATGCCGGTTTCCAAATGGTAGGCCTGTTTTATATGATAGAGCGAACAATCAGGCTAAGCCATATAGGCACTGACCACAGGATTTCAGGATCAACTACAGTAAGCACAATTTTGGACTCCACTCATATATTATTTATTAACAAGAACAGTTTGTAAAAGCTATATACAAGAAAATTATTAAAATCAGGACTTTTAATTTGTTTTACATGTCCTGATTTTACTATTTTTCATTTGCGTTTTCTTTTATGTGTTATTTGGGGAACTCTAACATTATGGTTATTTCTCTTGAGCCAGTCATTTGTGGTCCAGTCTATGTGGTTCATTTCTTCTAGGTCTATGGATGGCGCCTAGACAATGAGGTCTTCGGCAGAATAGAAGTATAATTTTGGGTTGCAGTGTGACTTGGGCACTAAGAAGGAGGTGAAATGTATCCTTCAATACTAAAGAAAATCATAAACTTTATATAAGAATAGAATGCATATACTCACTTCTTGTGTTTGGCTAGCTCTTGTCATAACCCAGTTTCAATACTCTACTATCATCTTGCTAGTCATATGCAACACCCTCGCCGATGCAATGGCGAGGGAGTGTTTGCGAATACGTCCCACCTGCATGTAATCACATCATGGTCCTGATAGGACATAGGGGTATTGCAGTGGTGAATCCTGCCTGGCAAGGCAGAAGTTAATTTTGTATGATGCAAGATGCTATTATCCAATGATCTGTGTTACATCCTATCCTCTGTAAGCTGAGATGTGATTGGAGGAGCCAACACCACCCTGCTGGAGACCTGCCAGGCTGTAGGACAGCCCTCCGGTTCCCCCGTACCAAGCACCGTGACAATAGTGTGCTTAGGCCGCAACCGCCAGCCACTCCGGTACCGCGGGCCCCGGCTGTCTCCAGGCCTCACCTCAAGGGCCAGGCCCCGGTGGGGGTTGTTGCACATATTTAAATATCCACCAGATCCAGCAGCCAGCAACCAATGCCATTCTACAGCCTGCTCCAGACAATCTCAATAGTAGGCATTTTACTGCCTAATTTGTGTGACACGGCCGGGGGTTATGGCCATGGACTTGGTAAAAGTCTCGATGGGCAGGTGAGTTAGAACTTAAGAAAACAAGGTAAATCCATTTTTTTTGAGAGATGCTACAATTTCATAAACCAGACATTTCACGGGAGTTGGTAGATTCACTATATGTTGATTCAAGCTTTCATAACTCGCTGTGGGGATTTCCGATTATGTAATCTTATTACTGACATATAAAGTAATCAGTGTGTCTTGAAGTAACATCCAGTAGTGTCACATGTTCCGTGTATTTCAGGGTGTACCTTGCTTCAGCCAAGTGAAATAACTAGTTCCAGGTAGATAGGATTTATTGCTAATCCCCATGGTGTTGCTATTAACACAAAAACAACAAACTGTACAAGGAAGCTTAGCACACTATGATGCACATTTATAAAAGTACTTAAAAAACTAGACTGACAGTCCAAAATTCTAGAACTTTTGCATACAAATACAGAAATCTGTCCCCTTGTGTCATGACACAATTATTTTTTCCAAATTTGTCTAAAATGGAAAGAAAAAAAAAGCTGTATAAAATTGGGGGCATATGGAACTCAGTCTGATATTTGTGTTTATTTATACTTGTATAAGTGATAAGGCATTCACATATATTTACATGTACATTACAATCATTACATTACATTTACATTACAAACAAGTAGAAATACAAAACTACAGGGATCAAGAGACAAGTGGAAGGAGGACCCTGCCCATTAGGGCTCACAATCTTATATGGGAGGGAAAATAGAGACATGAGGTGAGAAACCAGAGAAAAGCAGTTAACGTGTGTTGTTGACGATCCTGAACAGGTGGGTTTTCTGGTTATGTTTGGAAGGTGGGAGACAATGAGACACATTTGGGTGGAGAGTTTCAGAGTATGGGAGATGCACTGGAGAAGACCTGGACACGATTGAGAGAAGATCAGATGGTAATAGAGTGACGCTGAAGGTCCTGTTAGGAACAGAGATTATGTGTGGTAGAGATTATGTAAGCTGAGTTTTTTCAGCAAAAAAAATGTGCTGAAAAACCTCACCTCAGCTTATACACGAGTCAATTTAAAAAAAAAACCCTAATACTCACCCTCCAGTGCCCAGATCCTTGGCACAGCTCCCGATCCTTGCTGCGGTTCCTGGCGGCACCTCTTCTCTCTTGGGGCAGGCTGTCTGTACACTACAGGGGGCTGGCTGGCTGTATACCACAGGGGGCTGGCTGGCCATATACTACATTGGGCTGGTGGCCGTATACTTCAAGGGGCTGGCTGGCCGTATACTACATGGGGATGTCTGGCCATATACTACATGGGGCTGGTTGGCCGTATACTACATGGGGTTGGCTGACTGTATACTACATGGGGGCTGGCAGGCTGTATACGACACCCAAAGCTTATACTCGAGTCAATAGGTTCTCCCAGTTTTTGGTGGTAAAATTAGGGGCCTCGGCTTATACTCGAGTCGGCTTATACTCGAGTATATACGGTATATGGAGGGAACAGGTTGTGGATGGCTTTGTAGGTCATGGTTAATATTTTAAATTGATTTTGTTGTGGAATGGGTAACCAGCGGAGAGGCTGGCAGAGAGGAGGGGCAGAGGAGAAGCGAGGAGACGGATGAATTATTATGAGTTATGGATGGATTGAAGGGGCATTAGAGTTATAGTTAGGAGACCACAGAGAAGAATATTGAAGAAGTGGGAAATGATGAGGGCATGGACTAGTAATTTTGTAGACTATGGTTTGAGAAAGGATTGAATGTGAGAGTTTGAGAAGGAAGTTCACATTAAGGGCGGAAACAAATCATTATGAAAATCTGCCGTGTGCTGCCCGTTTTTTTCTTAACAAATGGCACTTGGCTGATCTTCATGCAATACTTTTTAATGGATTAATTCCCACAGTTATTATTTGAATGGACGATGCAACTGATTAGTTAAAAAGTAGAACATGTCCTAGTCAGAACCATTCTACTTTTTAACTAATTGCTCATCAGTATAGTTAATAAGACTGCTTTAAAAACAGATACCAAACTAAAGCCACATTCATGTGCAGGTAGCCAAAAATGGATTACAGCTGTGTTTTAATGACAGTGGCACTGTAGGCCATGCAGATGCCCATACTGTACATCTGCTTGGCCTCCAGCCCCCATAGAGTCCTCCTTGTGACTGCCTCCCAAAACTTATCCTTGGGGGTGATAGCCTTCTCTACATACACATATTGGGAAGTAATATAGTAGCAGTTTCTTTGTTGAGCTGGGACCTGGGAGGAGATGTTGGTGGGAGACATAATCTCTGTTAGAAAAACTTCTTCCACCTATTCATGTGTGGCATGTGCAATGGGCCGGAGGGTAGTGGTAAGCACTCAACACTTGTTAGGGGGCTCTACTGCAATCTGTGTAAGTAAACTGGATTTGAAGAAGGAAATGGTCCATTCCTGAAATGTGTTGTCCATTGTTTCAACAACAAACCTGCATTCCTAAGAATTTCCTTTGTCTTCGTATATGAGTAGTGCATCAACTTCAGACTAGCTTTAACTACTTTTTAAAATTCTGTAATTGATTAGAGCACCGTATCCCTTTTTGTTATGCTTGTCTTGTGATATGAGCACTCGGTACACTATACACATTAGCGTCCTTGAACCCTTTCTGACTTAGAAGATGCCAAGTAACTCCTTTATATTTTCATATTTACTTTGGATATTCATTGCGATCGTTGCCCATTACACAATGATTACACATTCCGCTTTCTGAGTGCCAGCTACAGCTTTCAGTTTTGGATTGACTGTGAATGATTACAAAAATAATAATTTCTTCACTTATTCTCAGAAATGTAAACATGATTGACTTGAAGTTACAATACTTAGGGAAGTTGGAGAAGTCATCATGAATGAGTCATTGATCTCTATATATAGAGCAGCAGGACAGGGTTGGATTTAATTGCAGGTAAATATCTTCCTGGATACTGGAGCAGAAATACAAGAATGGAGCAGATTGTAGCGTTGGTCGCAGCTCTGTCCTGCCTGACAATTTGTGCTGCTGCAAAGGTAAGAGAGAGAATGCCAAGGATTTACCTAAGCTAAAATGGTGCTACCTTTCAGGTTAGATGCAAGAATTATCACCTAGACATTTTGCAGACGTGAAAATTAATTTTAGCTATCAAGCTAGTGGTCACTGAATAAAGACCACAGGCGCTGTTGGATCAACCCATTCGCTCCATATTTTAACATATCCTACTCCAGTGATGGCGAACCTTTTAGCGGCCGAGTGCCCAAAAAGCAACCCATAACCCCCCTTATTTATCGCGAGGTGCCAGCCAAAACATAAAGCAGTAACTTATTGCTCTCTGTTCTTCAACTTTCTATCATATTGGCCTCCTGAGGACACCAACACAGTAGAAAGATGGAAAATTTTTGCTTCTTTCCAGTGTCCCTCTGTACACAGAAAATCGTGGGGCCAGCAGGAGGTCCTCCAAAGATATTTCAGCCCTGTCTACTCATTCTCCCTCTTCCTACAGTCCCAAGTAGCGAAGTAAGTATCAAAGTATGACTGAAAGCAGCATCTTTTAAGTTGCTTGGAACTGCAGGAAGATTCTTTGAGTCCTGTCTGGTGTGCTGGGGCGATGGCCCGGGTGCCCACAGAAAGGGCTCTGAGTGCCACCTCTGGCACCCGTGCCATAGGTTGGCCACCACTGTCCTACTCCCTCTCAAAGGTTTTATATAGCAGATTTTTTTTTCACTATTTTTCATTCTTGCAAATACATATTTCTCCTTTGAAGTACAAAGATGAGTTATGCTTGAGATGGGACCATTTAAAAGTCCCATTGTGTGCCACAGCACTTTATGTTAACCACTTCCCACAGGTCACTCCGGATATACTAAGAGGCTCCAATCATATTAGATGCACAACCTTCTGGCCGGGCAATTCTACCGCAACCTTCAACTCTACAGCCCAGCATGACCCACTTCATGTCCCTTCACATCCAAGTGGCCCAGCAGGGCCAACTCCATTGCCATTCCATGCCCAGTTTGCATGGACGTGGCATAAAGGCAAAACATTTCATTTCCTTTCTGTGTGCCATTACAAGCCTTGATAAACCCTCCAATGTATTTTCAACATCCAGTATTCAAGTCACAAAACAGTCGGATATGGCATTATCCCTCATGTACACACGTAGCGGCTTATCTAAAAAATCACCCAGATGATTATGTACCTTAAAGGGGTCCATAAAAAAAGATTTTAAATTATTATCCCCTAAAGATTTTGTATTGCTGTTTTACACTGACCATCACTCAGTGATGGTCAGTGAAAAAATCTAGAGTGTGGGGGCGGGGACTTTCTAACCAGACACTTCATGATCCCTCTGTGCTATGAGATCTTGTGAGTTGAGAATGTGGTTAGATCATCAGGGTACAGGTTTAGCTACACTTTTATTTAGCTTCTGAACAGTCTACTAGCATCTGACGCATAGAAAAAGAGAGATGAGACAGATCACAGATGATGAGATCCATGAGAAGTTTATAACACACAATGACACTGCCGACTTAGCTACAACACACAGTCAGCCTGCTATATCCCTCCTTCCTTCCCCTGCAATAAAGATCTTATCTGTAGCTTGTAGAGTAAGTCTCTGCACACTGCTGCTTGCTGGCAGGAAGTGTCTGTGTGTGATCATCTTGTAGTGGAGGGGGAGGGGCAGAGATCACATTGCATTAAGCAGACAGGAAAAGCTATTGATCAGAAGAATCTGCCCTGCCCGACCATAAACATTAGAAGATTTACGGTCATTTCTGGGGGCAACAGAAATTTTATACACCAGGACTGATAGAGACAGGTTGGAATCATATCTGTGAAATGCTGTATTTTTGTTTATTACAGTGAATTAGAGAATGTGTTATTTTTTTATCCTCTTCATGGGAATACCCCTTTTAAATTCAATGAAAAATTGGCTTATTTGTATTGTCATCCTTAGCCATCAACAATGAGGAACAGAAGCTCATTGTTATTGATTTAGATAGTGTCTCACTTACTCAGTATTAAACCACTTCAAGAGATCCACCATGATAAATACATTTGCCATATGAGTTTATTTGTTCATATTTTTATTTTCCTCGCTTTTTATATTTTGTGCTAGTGATATGTATTAATAGGCTGTATGGCTGTTTCCTTTTTCCCTTTATTATATAGCCTGCACAGTGCAACCTTACTGGTCAGTGGATGAATAATCTGGGCTCTAACATGACAATATCTGCCGTCTCAAGAAATGGACTGTTCTCAGGTGTTTACCTGACAGCTGTGTCAGCTACTAATAAAACCATTATAGAATCCCCTCTAATCGGCTATCAGCAATTAAAAGGTTCTCCTACAATTGGCTTTACTGTCAAGTGGACATTTTCAGGTAAAGATTTTAAAAAAATTTAATTGCAGGCGTATCCCGGGTTATGTAAAAGATAGGTTCCATACGTTTGTTCTTAAGTTGAATTTGTATGCAAGTCAAAACTGTATATTTTATAATTGTAGTTCCAGACAAAAATTTGTTTTGCCCCAGTGACAATTGGAGTTTTAACATTTTTTGCTGTAATGGGGCCAAGGATTATCAATAAAGCTTCATTAGAGACGCCTTACAGCTGATCATTGCAGTCTGGGACTATAGTAAAGCATCCAGAGAGCTTCACCAGAGGTCACAGTGGGCAGAGGGGTCCGTCTGTAAATAGGGGTCGTCTGTAAGTCAGGTGTCCTTAAGTAGGGGATCACCTGTACTTAGATTTTCAGGTCCAGTGATATTCAATGGGTCAGGATCTATGGGGGGGGGGGGGTTGTTAAAATAAAATTCACCTGAGAATGCTGACAGGAGGATACAGGTGGCTTCCATTCATTACTCAGCTGCATTAAGCAGTATTGTGGCTTCTCTATGGTCCTAATAAAGCCACTGATAGTGAGTGACTCACTGCTTACTACTCAGTTTAAAGGGGTATTCCAGGAATCAGCATACCGGTAATTCATATACAAATGGGTAATTAAAATATAAGCTAATATGTAATTAGTTGTTCTTTAAAATTGTGCTTCCCTTAGCAGAAAAATTCTGGTGACATAGACTGTAATGAAGAAATAAAATACTACCTGCCCTTTAATCAGTTCGTTAATTTCCTCCGCGCGGTCCGTTGCAGAGCATACACAGGACAGCAGACGGCCGCTGGTCACATGTCCACATCACATGTCCTGCACCTTCCTGGGCAGGTCATGTGATCAGCTCTATGTTTGGCTGTAGTCAGTTGGTTGCACTGCATCCAGTATGGCCAGTGTTGTGGTGATGTGCAACGATGGCAGTTACACATCATTACTATGGTAACAGAGTAGGAAAGTCTGTTAGATCATCAGTGGGAACAGAAAATAAGACTGAGGAGGGGTTACTGAGAACTAAGGGATCATGGGACTTGTAGTTTCCAGTGGCGGCCATCTTGGTGATAACTGCATACTTTAGAGAGGTCATAACATTTTGTGAATCCTAAAATCAAAGTATTTAAGCTCCATTTTGTGACTAATGACATTGAGTATTGTTACATTCATTTATTTATAGCATCATGGGTTTTTGTAGTAAACGTTCATATTCCCAGAATACCGCTTTAATGTTTTTTTTTTTATAAAAAGAATTAATTTAATAAAGTAAGTCCCCTAAGCACAAACATTCCCTATACATATCTAATAAAGTTTAAAAAAAACCCACAAAATCACCAAACAAACCCTGCATAGTTGGTATCCCCACGTCCGTAACAATCTGTACAATAACTCAGAAACAATATTGGACCCATATATTACCACAGTTACAGTGTCTGGATCTATGATTAAGTGCCCCTGGTTTTAAATGATTTAATGGTAGATTTATGATATTTGAGGTACTAATACAACTTAGGCTTCATGCACACTGTTGTTGCCCGCCACGCTAGGCAGTGCCGGGGGAGTGGAGGAGGGGGAGAGCGCCACTCACACCCTCCTGCCTCCATAGAAATATATGGCGCACAGCGCCGTATTCCGGAGAAAGATCGGACATGTCCTATCTTTTTACAGGGTACAGAGCGGTACGGTGCTGCACTTGTGTGGATCCATACTGCTCCCGTTGGGCGCCATGAGTCCCCCATACGTTCGTGTGAATATAGCCTTAAGAGAATCCTTCAGAACCTTGTACTAAACTAGGGAACTGCTTGTACTTTATTATCTAAATTAATTTCTTAGGGGTAGGAGCAAGTTTATATTATTGGACCAGTATACAATATTTAAATCATTTAAGTGACTTTCTCTGTTCTTCCTGCAGATTCGATCACAGTGTTCACAGGTCAGTGTTTTATCAATGGAAAAGGACGCCCTGTTCTGCTTATGTCTTGGCTGCTGAGATCGGATTCTGATAATATTAAAGATGATTGGAAGAAAACCAGGTAAACAAATATAAACTGACACACTGTAATCGTAGACATCTTTCACATTAACGTATGCTCACCCGGCCATAGCCCAAACAAGCATACCGCCGCTCTGGAGAGGCGGATAAGAGCTGCTCGCCCCTCCCCTCCCCTCTCCATAGGGAGGAATGGAGCACTTGTGTGCTCACCATACAGCACTGGACGCCTAAGGCATCTATGAGCATGTATATCCGGCCGGATATACGTCCCCACAACGTCCATGTAAATGAGGCAAAAAAAAGATGTAAGCTTAAAGGGAACCTGTCAACAGGGACCTCATTTTCACTAAAGACAGGCTGTAGAATCCCATTACTGCTGCATTGCACATATACCTTTCTTCTTTTTCTAAGCATTTGCATTACAATATAATAATGTGTTATAACTTACCTTGCACCCTGACAGACTCCTTTGTGTAATCCTAGGGGTTGGGCTTTGGTTTGGATGCATTTCATAAAAACAACATATGACTTGTCGGTGCTGCACACTCCTCAGCTTTTGGCCTCAACCTTTGTGCTCCTGTACAGCTCGTCCCTTACAGCAGCACAAAGGTGGGGGCCAAGAGCTGAGCAGTCTGCAGCACAGACAAGTATTGTGTTATTTTTTCAAATGCATCCAAACCAAAGCCCAACCCCTGGGACTACACAGAGGATTCTGTCAGGATGCCAGGTAAGTTATAACATACAATTATATTGTAATGCAAATGCTTAGAGAAAGCAGAAATACATATTTGCAATGCAGCTCTAATGGACTTCTGTAACCTCTCATTAGTGAAAATGAGGTCCCTGGAGACAGGTTCCCTTTAACCACTCCTGATTTGGGCTCACAATGTTTGATGCAAATAAACTAATTAAATAACTGAGATATGAACTGGTCCTATCCTTTTATTTTGAATATCTGGGCAGTCATTTTGCCAGACTTGCTGTTAAAGGAAATGTGTCATATTAAAGGGAAAGGGAAAGCGCCACCACACATTTCTATGTCAGAGGCAGCATTACAATAATTTCAGTCCATATTTCGGGAGATTCAGCCTTCTACAGATTCAGTGTTCAGATCCTGTATTCTGATGAGCCGCAAGGAGTCAAATTTGCCTTTATGGTTTGAATAATGGCCAGCCAAAAGAGAACTTCTATTTTGTTGTTTGTCTATTTTTGTTATCTTGAATTTTGAAGATGTAGCTGGCCTATGGGACATGAAAATAGCTAGGAGGGAACAGGTCAGAATAACACAATGGGATGAATTCATTAACAATGGTCTTTAGAACGCCAGTCTAAAAGTCCCCCCCCCCCTCCCGCTTCGGTAAATACTCCGCCTGTTCCAACTTGTAAACCAGATGGAGACTGTAGCAAAAAGTTCCACCGGTTCCCAACTGTTTTTCCCAGCCCGCCCGTTTCCTGCCTACTCAATACCCCACAAGCCCGTAGCTGCGAAAGACAAAAACTAGTGAGGAAGAGGAGATTTATGTGGTTTCTTCATCAGAAAATGAGCAGAGAAGGCATAATGAATTAACCCCATTGTGTATTGAACACTTATTTTCTGTGTGGAAA